>NW_024039293.1:312500-585000 GCF_016077235.1 Cyprinodon tularosa | reverse complement strand
GTATTATCCTTTCATCATTAAGTGTCTCTTAAAATCCTTTACTCTGAAAAACAACATTTAGAGAATAAAAGTTTGAGATATTTAGTGTCTTTAAAGTTAAATTTATTATGACGTCATCAGTATTTCCCATGATGTCGTTCCCCTGCAGAACTCACCTGTAGTCCTTTCAAAATAAAAGCATCCTGTTATTTGGTTGTTGAATCAGTCGGTTATTTACAGTTTTATTTTTTTCTCCTGTTCATATGGTTCTGTTTTTTTTCTCTAATTTGCTGGATTTAATCACTTCCTGTTTAGGAACATGGGTTCCCACAGACACAGGAAGCCTTCCTCGTCGTCTTCATCACCCGGGACGAGTGAAGCAGCACGCATTTTTTTCTGTTTTCGGATTAAGGAAGCTTTGTTTTTTCTCAGTAGAAGCCTCATTCATGTTTCTACCCATATTAGAACTTTATATTTGCTGTTATTCCTTTTGGTGGCTGCCTATATTTATCCTAACCATTACCAGTGTATTCCTAAAGAACATTTACTTCATTACTGTGCTTTACTTTTTGAGTATTTTTGCTTACTTTACTTGCTGGAGTAAATGTATTTATAATCCTCTGTTGCTGTTTTCATCCCATCATGGCGGATAGCAGCCCTTAGGAATGAATCTGGACGCCACTGATCTACAGATTTAATGACATTCCACACATCTGAGAAACTCAGGGCAGATATTAGTAGTTTATACATTTTATTGAGGTATTAGTGTTTGATTAAGGTAAGTTAGAGGCTGAAGCCAAAGCCGGTGTGGAGGACGTGCTCAGGAGTTGAAGCCAGGAGATCAGAGATCCAAAGAAGTACCAAAGGGAATTCAGGACGTGTCAGGAATCGGTTCGCAGGCAGAATCCAGCAGGGGTCACAGGACAGGTCGGGCAAACAGATCAGAACCAGAACAGACAGGCTCAGAGGTCCAGAGGCAGAACAGGTCAGGATCAGGTCATCAGTAACACTCAGGTACGCTGGAGGAACTCTCACCACTGGCCTGAGAATAACCTGGCTCTGATGGCTGGTTGGTGGCTGGTTAAATAGAGGCTGAAGTAGGTGGATCAGATGAACAGTAATGATCAGTGGGCGGAGCTGGGCAGGTGGATGAAATGAGTGATCAAGCCGGTCATCAGCTCCAAGATCAGGACAGTGAAAATGTGAGGAGAATCTAGACTGTTTGCTCTTTGTTTACTTTTAATAAGAAATAATAATCAAAATGGCCGTCCCTATTAATGTGGCATTTTTATGCTGAAGTTCTTTCCAGGTGTGTAGAATCTATAGCAGGTGGTTCTACGCATCAATACATCAGGAGGTTTCTGACAGTTCTTTAAAATTATTATTAAAATTAGACAGAAATGTTCTGATTGAGTAACTTTTAATTTTAGCTGAGTAAGATTTGACTGAGTATCAATACTTTTACTTTTACTACGAGTATCAATACTTTTACTCAAGTACTACTGCTGAGTACTTCGTCCACCTCTGTTCGTGACCAAAACCTCAACCTAGAGTTAATTCCTCTGAACCGAACCCCTGACATTAAAGGTGGTGGGGGTCTACATCTGGACCCTGCTGGTCATAAGGCTGCAGGTCCTCAGAAGGATGGTAAATAAAGCGTTTCCTGAATAGAAACATAAACAGCATGAGGCTCCATCAGCTCTGGGAAAATAAAGGAAACATCAGCAGGAAATGAGGCCTGAGGTAAATAAACAAGTCGGAGATGGAGAGTCACATAACCCCCCCCCCCGGCAAAAAACAAAACAAACAGAAAACACACTCTCCTGTCTTGCTATCTGTAGTGAGGACCATGTGTTGACTCCCGTTGACTTCCATGGATTCTTTCTTTTTATGCCTCAACCCTAAAAATAAAAACCTAATTTTCTCTTCGTCTAGAAAAAACTAATCTGGTTCTGACCTGTGCTGCTGCCACAGAGCTGCAGGTGAATTTCATTCATAACAGGTGCTCAGACTTTAATGCCACGTCCAGCCACAGGGGGCAGTCAGGAGTCATCTCTGGTTTCTTCTTAGCAGAACAAAAATAACAAAAAATCCAAAACAGACATTTTAAACCAACATGTTGAAAATATTAATGTTAATTACTGAAGTAGAAGTATAAATCCTACTGTTAAAAACACTTTCATAGAAGTTAGAGGATCATCTGAAGCTTTTTACTCCAGTAAAAGTGTAAAAGTACCATTTTTAAAACTACTTAAAGTATAATAGTAATGCAGGAAGTTTTACTGCTCTACTCTATTAAAGGAACATTTTTCTATAATTCTGGATGAATTCTTAGTTTTATAACTAATGGTAACAGCGTCACATTTTACAGCGGAGTATTAGAGCCAGTTTGGAGATTTTTTTCTTCTTTCTTGTTTTGAGATTAAAGTCGTAATTTAAAAACTATTTACCTGGGTTTGTGGTGAGCAACAAGTTGGGGCAGCACCAAGTCCAACCACAAAGAAATTAATTGTCTGGATGAAACAATTTTTTTTAATGGATCTTATTTTTTTTTTTAAATACCAAGTGTAATGGCCGTAATGAAAATGAGCTTAAATGATACAAAACTAAGGAGTTTTTCTTTTTAAAATGTAAGGAGTAGAAGGAAAAAAAAGTGTAAAATATTTTCTATCAGTTATGCTTCTGTCTCCTTGAACCCCAGTGGGCCTCAGCAGATGGCCGCTCACACTGAGCCTGGTTCTGCTGGAGGTTTCTTCCTGTTCAAAGGGAGTTTTTCCTCTCCACTGTCGCTACAAGCATGCTTAGTGTGAGGGATTGTATTTGAGTCGATGCAATCAACTGGTTTTCCTTAGATAGAAAACTTTGTATTAATTTGACTGTATGATCTGGTTGAACTGTAAAGTGCCTTGAGATGACATGTGTTGTGAATTTGGCGCTATATAAATAAACTGAATTGAATTGAATTGAAGTTATGTAAGAAGTATTTAATACCCCCCAATTTAAAAAAAAAAAACTTTCAACTGAAAAACTATTTGTCATCACAGCTAAAATGAATATCTGACATTCCACCTTAAAAATAATAGAAGAGGAAGCGCTCGTCAGGGATTGAAAAGAAAAAGTTTTCTTTCTATGTTCTATAATCTGCTGATGATTTCCTCTAGAGATTCGGCAATAGATGAGTTAGACGCTTGGAGAGGAGATATTTTGGAAAAATACTGGAATCAGGCACGTTTAAAAGCACAAAAACAAACCATAATTGAAACTTCTGCAATAAAAAAAGGCTAATTAGAACCTTTATAATTCCAGTTAGGCTTCCTTATATGTCCAGTTATACTCCAGATACTTGCACTAAATGTTCATTTGAAAAATAAACTCTTTTCCATTGTTTGTGGAAGTTTTGGGAGGATGTTATTAAACGTCTACCTGAATAGTTTAAGGTGAAATTCCCATTAGAGGTTAAAATCTGTGTTCTAGAAATATAGCCAATAGAATTTAAACAATTGAAACAAGACTACGGACTTCCTCAAGCCAGAAGATCTATTGCACTATGCTTGATTATGCAGATTATTATTATAAATATGAAAATACAATTAACCTGAACTGGAAGTTAGTAAATTAATATATTATTCAACTCAAAGGTAAAACAAAGCAATGATCTTTATCTAAATGATAAAATCCAAGATGTCTTCAGCATCAGTAAATTTTCAGTAACTTTGTTTATAATTCAAGCAGAATTAATGATAATTAATTTGTCTCTGTTTATTCGACTGGTTAACTTCTTAGACATGCGGTCGGTGCTGTTTAAAAATAATAGTCCCACAAATACAACAGAAGGGCTGCTTTATTCATTGAGCCTAATAATCCCAGTATTATTATGCTGGATTAAACACAAAACATGAAAGAGTCAGTAAACATCAAAGAGTTTATCTGGAAGAATTTAGGATCAAATGAGCTTTTGTCTCCTTTAGAGCGACTGGAAAGTTTTCAAACCAATTCACTTATAATCCATGAGGTGAATAAAAAATTATTTGACCAAATAATGTTTTATTAAATGATTAGTTTAATCAGGAACTAATAACCTTTAGTTAAAAAAATGTTTAACCCTCTTTGAAATCGCTAGCAGCAAATAGACATCAGGATTCCATTAAATTAGTTTTGGTCATAATTTGGTAATGGAAATATAATGAGGTCATGAGAAAACACCTCAACACTGATATTATCTCAAGGCAAGGCAAGGCAAGGCAAATTTATTTGTATAGCACAATTCAGTACAAAGACAATGCAAAGTGCTTTACATGATTAAAATACAGGAAGATAAAACATTGAATCAAAGCAAGTAGGAAAAAATAAAAAACAAATAAAATAAAATAAAAAATGCAGAAACAAAAAAGAATATTAAAAACAGTTGGATTAAAGAAAACATGTTTTTGTTGAATTGTTTAACTGGAACAGTCGAAGGCAATCCTAAACAAACAATATCAGCGTTTATTAGTGAAATAAAGCTGGATTTAGCTTTATAAACAACAGCTCAACACATATTACTGCAGCATAGCATGTGATCCATCCTGTTAGCTTCGTCTTTACTCATCAGAAAACACATGAAAACATTAATCATTGTTTTTAGAATCTGTCCCTAACTGTGTCAGACCTCATACCTCCATGTCTGTTCTGGAAGGTTTGAGTTTCTTCCAGCAGTTAGCAGCACTGCAGCCTCGCAGCAAAGTGGGGGTTCCTTTGTCTCATGTGGGAAAAACTTCTTTAGGAGGCTTTTACCTCCAATCTAGGTCTGTAACTTCTAAACTCAGAGAAACATTTGTCAAATGGTGTGTTTTGCAGCAAGTTGGTTCTGAAGAGTCAACCATCATGACAGCCTTGGTCATTCTGGGGATCTGGGCCTTGGGCCTGGCGCCATGATGTTGTCCTCTTCCATTTAAATCCCGGGAAGCGTCACGGAAAAAGGTGGGTGGGAATCAGGCTAATGCTGGGTTCACACTGTAGGCATTAGGGGCGTCAAAAAAGCACAAATGCTGAAGTCAGGACATTGGATCTAACTGTGGTCAAGTTGACGCTTCCACTCTCTCCCTAGAACTTCTAAAAGTAGAATGGGTGGCAGATCTTTTAGTTCTCAGGCTCCTCTCCTGTGGAACCAACTACCAGTTTTAGTCCGTGAGGCAGACACCCTGTCAACTTTAAGGCTAGTCTTAAAACTTTCCTTTTTGATAAAGCTTCTAGTTAGAGTGGCTCAGGTTATCCTGAGCTATCTCTATAGTTCTGCTGCTATAGGCTTAGACTGCTGGAGGACATAGGGACCCCTTTTTCATCATTCTGCTTCATTCTATCTCTATTCTCCTACTCTGCAGAATCTGTTAGTTCTACGTCTGCTTCTGTCTCCTTGAACCCCAGTGGGCCTCAGCAGATGGCCGCTCACACTGAGCCTGGTTCTGCTGGAGGTTTCTTCCTGTTCAAAGGGAGTTTTTCCTCTCCACTGTCGCTACAAGCATGCTTAGTGTGAGGGATTGCTGAAGAGTCAATGAGTCGATGCAATCAGCTGGTTTTCCTTAGATATAAAACTTTGAATCAATCTGACTGGATGATCTGGTTAATCTGGATCTATAAAGTTCCTTAAGTTGACATGTGTTGCAAATTGGCGCTGTAGAAATAAACTGAATAGAACTGAATTGAATTGGATTGAATTGGATTGGGAGAAACGAGCACGGAGACAAACACGAGAAAACACAGAAGAAGATGACAAAACACACTTAAGGAAGATGGGAACGGCGGCTGTAAGATGAAAAACACACAATTTGCATCTAGAGATGAAGATCCTTAGCGTGGTGCTGCCCCACAGGAGGGAGGAACACTGGGCTTTGGTCCGGTTCTGTACTGAGCAGCTGGGTCAGTGGGGGCTTCACTCCAGGGGTTCTGGGTTTTATGTCTCGGTCACTCAGGGAAACTCAGAGTCAGTCTAATATAGCACAGCTGGGCTTATATACAATGTTGGTATTTGATGTTCAGAAATGCAGCTTCTGCTGAGAAAATGTAATTTAGGAAATCTATCATTACATGTCTGAGTAGGAAGGTGATTTTGACCAGGAAGAATCCTATTTTGGTGATCTACAAATAGAACAAGAGCAGAGCGCTTTAATAAATGCCAAAACGGCCTGCCATACTGGACTTCATCATAAATCAAGCAGCAATCTTCTCTTGCACTATCTCCCTCTCCTTTGCAGCAGATGATTGCTTTCCATCGGTATTAATTCAGAGTTGAGGATTTGAGTCTGAGTTTGTTGAAGCTGTTTTGTTAAACTGGCCTCAGGACTCGTTGTTGTTGTTGTTGTTCCCTCCGATGTTCAGCCCGTTCTCTCTGCTTCCCTCAGGTTCTCTGGCAACAGGAACAGAAAGAGAAGCAGCAGCTTTCAGAGCTCAGGTTAGCTAAGAAGATGAATCAGTCTGCAAAGATTACATACAGTGTTGAATGTAGTCATATGTCAAGTGATGTCAATAAACAGTTACTCAGACAATTCTGCAGAGGCTGTTGGAACTTGATTGCAAACCTCCAACTTAAACAAAAGAGAGAAAATGCGCCTCATTCTGCTGAACTGCTTCTATGACTCTGCACTGAAGAGGACAAACAGGCATGTAAAGTTATCCGTCCATCCATCCATCTTCTTCCTCTCTTATCCAGGGTCAGGTCCTGGGGGTAGCAGCTTCAGTAGGGAGGCCCAGACGTCCCTCTCTACAGCCACTTGGCTCAGCTCCTACAGGGGGAATCCAAAGGTGCTCCAAGGCCAGCAGAGAAACATAGTCCCTCCAGCGTGTCCTGGGTCTCCTCCCGGTGGGACGTGCCTGGAACACCTCACTAGGGAGACGCTCAGGAAGCATCCTAACAAGATGCCCGAGCCACCTCAGCTGGCTCCTCTTGATGTGGAGGAGCAGCGGCTCTACTCCAACCGGTAAATCGAGACCTTTGCCTTTTGGCTCAGCTCTCTTTTCACTACTTCTGAATAAAGTGAATGTGATTGGTCGATTATCAAGGGGGCGGGATTGTTGTGGCGGAAGGGTTACAAGCCACTTTGGTTGTGTCGGTAGCATCTTGCTAACCAGTTAGCATCTTAGTGCTAGCAGGTTCCCAATGGGAAATTCCATTGGGACCAAGTAGCACTAAATTGGTGACTTAGAAACGACGCTGTCAAGGAACGCTATGGACAGCGGAAACATGCAAGAGGAGGAGAGTTTAGTGTCGGAGGTCGTGGATGAGTCTCCTCCGTCATCCATTTTTTATTTAGAGGAGGAAAGCGGGGACGAAGCATGTTGTGGAAGAGGACGCCAGGGCGGCAGAAGCTTGGTTTGGTGTAGAAGGCTTCCAGCCGTACATGTTTGAGCCCTTGCCTCGCAACGCTGCCAGTTCTGTTAGCTCTACGCCTGCCGAAGACACAGACGTCCATCCCCGTGAACACTGGGACGCAACTCAATGGGAAAGGAAAGGATTCTGGTTTCAACCGTTGCGTATATTAGCTGCGACACATGAATCAAGATGCTATGACCGAAAACATTTGATTGACAGATGAGCGTTGATATATGATTGGCCGAATTTATGTGTTCAGGCTGACGTAGAACTAACTGGTCTGCAGAAGATAACGAAAAAGAAACAGATTTGAAGACACAGATTCTTTGTCCAAAATATGAACATTCTGGTCCTCCAAAGAATGTCCTTTGTCCATCAGGTGTAGATGTAGCGCAGAGTCTTGTCCAGAGGAGGGCGCTCTTCTTGTGTTGGGCCGTGCGTCTGTGGAGAGGTTGTTTGGTTTCTCCAATACATAATATTTGATTTATATTACAGAATCAATTACATAACAGTTTGTGTTGTCAATTCCTGGTCTAGATGTTTTTTGGAGATATTATTTTTGAAAAAATAAATCTTTTAGATTAAAAACTTGTAGCTATAACCTTTAATGGGGAATCTGTCATCAGCAGGTCCATCCTGGATGCATTCATTTGGAAGGAGAAACTTCCAGTTATGAGGGAAACGCAGGGACCATCGGGATGAGAGGGAATGGGCAACATGGAAAACCAAAATGAAATCCTAATAAATCCACCAACCTGCTCAGCGCTTTATAGCAGATGTTAAAGGCCATCAGGAGGATCACTGATGAGGTGGAAATAATGATGAAGAGGATCGGGAACGCTGGGAATTCAATTCCCCCATCCGAAACATCAGGCGGCCGAACTGCAGCATCACAGAGAGATGAAGAAGAGGAGGAGGAGGATGAAGGTAGGGATAAGAACCAGGATTAAACAGCTGGGAGACATTTTCTGCTCCTCAAACTAATTAAAGTGTCAGATTATTTAAAAAAAGCCTCCAGCAGCCGCCCACACCTGGAGTTAAAACCCTGCTGAGGTCAAAGGTCAGACAGGAAGCTGAGACACAAAGCCGTCCTCAAGATGTTCTGTGCTATTCTGATTAGTACCGGTAGCCATCAGGAGTCGGCGCTGATCCGTTCCGACCAATAAAAGAAACAACAGCAGAACTTTTTACCTGCCAGGTCTCTGGGAGGGCGAGGAGGAGGAGGAAGAGGAGGAGGAGGCAACAGGAGGAAAGGACCACACCTGTATGTTGTCTCCATGGCAACGTGTGGACACCCACCCCAGCTGATCTGCAAATGCAAAAGATTAAAAAAATACAGAACCAGTTCAGAACCAGTTGAATCCCATCTCCCCCAGTTTGTCTCCCAGGCAGGTGTACCTGGAAGCCTGCAGACAAATTGCAGGGCAAAGTTCTCAGGATCTTTTCCAGTTTTTTATTTTCTCTGGTGGTTTGAGCGTTTCCAGGTGTGAATCGTTTCAGAATGAAGGAGGTCTCACCTGAGCGAGACGGCTGAAGATCAGGAGGGAAACTCCCAGCATCAGCATCCTAAGAACCCGGTTCTACCTGCAGCTTGGATCAGAACCACGGTCCACAGCCTCCCATCTGAGCCACAGATATGAGGAGGCTGGAGGAGAGAGAAGTCAGCTGGGGAGGGCGGGGAATTCATGGGCAGGATGGGATGCTGCGGACCAATCAGAGAGGATCTCTGGGTTATCTAACTCCACCTCCTGCCTTCTCATTGGTCAAACACCGAGTTTAAAATGTTAGCTTTGGTTTGGTCTCTGACATCAGAGATAATGATGTAGGGATGGAGGAGGAGATGATGATGGTCTGACCAGGATCATCATCATCATCATCATCATCATCATCATCATCAGATGTTTACCAGTAATCCAGCAGGAGGCCATAATGAGTTCCAGACGGTGATCAGTTTTTTTTATTTCTCGCCTCCTTTTTATTTCCATGCTGGACTCCAGATGTTCCTCACATCTTGTGAAACGGTTCTCCTCCAAGGCTCTACGGGCTTTCTGGAGAATCGTTTCACACCCAGTTAAACAGTCAGGACTCCTGTCTGTGTGTTTGTGTTTCTGTGTTTGTCTCCCTTCCTCCACCAGGAGGCGCCTGGTTCTGGTCCACCTCCTCACTCACCTGCTGATGGTTTCCTCGTTAAAGGAGTGTTCTTTAGCTGCTGACTGCCATTACACCGACACCAGAGTGGTTGCCAGTTTAGGGTACTCTAGCCAAGCTGAGTTTTGCTGAGTCACACTGAGTTCTTGTCAACCTGAGTTTTAACAATGTTTTTGTCTTTGCCTCTCGGCAGGAAGTCATCCTGCAAACTGGATTTTTTGGACCTTCTCTCCCTGGAAGGATCAACTGAGCTTCAAACTGAGCTGAGGATTCAAACTGCAGGTTTGGATCCACTTTCCCCAAGAGATCGTTTGAGCTTCATACTGAGAAAGGGATTCATCTCCACTACGACCCGTTCAAGTACCGCAGGAAATCTGAGTGGCAGTCAGTTTCTCCGTTCACCTACAAACATCTGCTTTCTGGGTAAACCCTGTTCCGCCCTCCACCTAATCAGACAAACACTGGAACAACAGCATACAGACTGGAAACAAAGATTCAACAACTTCTCTGGAAACGTGAGTCAGCAACCAGATCCTCTTCTCCAAGTTCCCGAACCAAATTTCCCACTGAGCCTGAACTAACCGCTGTGTCTTCCCCTCACTTTTCAGTTCTGGTTGAGCAGTGTTCAGAGCAACACTTCTCTCTGTATTATCTCTTCATTAAATCCTGTTAAACTTTTTCCCCTGGTCTCCCTGTTTGGTCTTCTGCATTTGGGTCTGAACTTTAAGTAAAATCATGACATAAACTGTACCTAATATTACGGTGGGAAGCACTGGAAGAAGGTTCCGGGTTCAATTCCCAGTCGGGGTCTTCCTTCATGGAGTTTGCATTATCTCCATGAGCATGCGTGGGTACTCTCCAGGTAACCCTAACCCTTTTCTAGGTTCCTTTCTCCGACCTGCTTTGTCATTAAAGCTCTTTAATTATCTTTGGGTTCTGCACCTTCAGGCGTACTGCTGCAGGTTTATCCTCAGACCCACTTGGACCAGAGGGTTCTTCTTCCTTTGCATGAAGGTGGAGGAGAAGCAGCTCAGCTGATCAGTGTCTCCTGCAGGTTGATGTCACCTGAGACATGGGCATGCCGTGGCCGTCTCCATGGAGCTACAGACCAACACCTGATCCTATAAAACATGCAGGACGCCGTTCCTACGGAGAAACTTCATCGGTTCTATGATCAGTGATGTGTTCAGTTCATATAAAACCAAGTTCAGCTACATTGAGCTTCCAGATTTTCAGATTTGAAACATTCAAAAGATTTATTTTCATTTAAATGTTTCCAGAAATGTCCTAAAGAAAGACGAAGGTTGATCATATAGTTTTTAATCTGGAATTATAATCACCTGCAGTCAGAATCACACCAGGACAACCATATATTTTGATAATTGTTTTAAAGCATTCCTCCGTCTTCTCTTAATCATCGTCCTCCCCCACCCAGGATTGGACTAATTAATCGTTCTGCCTCAGGGGTCCCCTCCTCTGTCCGTCTTTTAAATGTGCAATAAATGCATGTGAAGCAATACTCAGAGTGTTTAACTTTATTCATCCTGTTATCCACTTCCTTATGGAAGCAAATCGTCACCATATTTCAAACGAAAAAGCATTTCTGGAAATGCTTTTTCGTTTGAAATATGGTGACGATTTGCTTCCATACTTCTTCTACTATTCCTCTCCTCAGGATTAATCATTTCGATTTTGGAATAATCTCCAGATGTGTTTGGTGACGCCATGACAACAAATGTTCATATAACAACAACAACTATCTGCTCAATCTGAATAACATTTAAGTTAAAGTCGCAGGGAAACGGCTGTTCCGACCATTGTATTTCCGAATTCACCCTTTTCGTCATCCCTGAGTCTGGGAGCGGCCATTTTTGCCCAAATATAGTAGCCCCTCCCTCCTGCCATCTTCCAGCAGTGACGTCACGGTGCGGTAAGCCTAGCGCCATTCTCCCCGCTTTCCAAGCTAAATCAATGGGAACTACTAGACACATCTGCAATCAACAACAATTATTGAAGATTTCCAGAGGACTTCACCATTGAAATTCACCAGAGCTATAGTGAAACTGACAATGCCCACGTGCATGGCAGCTGGATGCTGGAATACATCGGGGAAAAGTGAAAAAAAAGAGTTATTCCACCTTTCTGATTCCTGATCCTCCACGGACGGGTTGGTCGTTGGATCGCCAACTTGAAGAGGGAGGATTTGCCATCGAACTTCTGGCCAGAGAAAAAACCCGTAATATGTAGCCAACATTTGGAAGAAGAATGTTTTCAAGATGACTTGGATAATAGCGCGTTGTGACAAACACCAGATACAGCACTGGGACTTGATCAACAGCCGATACCGCACCGTGATGTCACTAACCAGTAGGTGGCAGTAGTGTTCTTTGACAAACATGGACGCCTCCAGTAAAGCACATTCACATGAAAATTACTCTGAATTAAGCTGATGAAGGTTCTCAGTCATCCAGGTCATAGTCATTCCGTAAAAGTTCAAAAAAATCCACTGGACTTGGTTTCCAAGATTAGAAGACGTTTTGCTACCTCTCCAGGAAGCTTTCTCAATTCAAACGTGAACCAGGTCCAGTGGATTTTTTTGAACTTTTACGGAATACTCTGAATTAAAAACACTGATCATGTATTGAATAGGATAATTTCATATTTAAAGCACTTTCAGAAGTTTGTACTCTGAATATGAGCAGACTTTTCCCTAAAGCCCGGCGTACACTGTGATTTTTGGGGCGATTTTCCAATCGTGCGAGAATCTTTCCATTGGGCCGACTATTAGCCTGGTCATGAAGTGTAGTGTAGTGTACCCAGGGTTACGAGGGGCGATCAAACATGTTTGATTTTCTCCCGACCGTCGTGGGTAAATCGCTCAGGGCACAAAGGATTCTTCTTTTTATTCTTCCTTTCAGATGAGTTCTTTCTATCAAACTGACAGACCGTAGTTGTTGGGATCCGGAGGCTTGCCCACCAGAGGGCGCCAAGGATCCCTTCCTGAGGGCGTTCTAGGTCTCCTGGAACTGGAGCTGATTGCACCACCTGTTGCTCGTTTGCTCATCAGGAGACCGGTATATAAGGAGGCAGAGGACATCACCCCGGCGCCAGAGTGTTTGCCAGTTATGGTTAGCAAGCCTGAGCCAACCAGCCTGTCTGAATCTCTGACTACCTGAAAACCTGAACCAGAACCTGATCTGTCTTCTCCTCACTGCTTCCCAGGTTGAACCTGCCTGAAACCAGAAACGAAGAGTTTCTCTGTCGGTAATCTGCATGTCTGTTCTCTGAAGAACTCTGGAGAATAACCCTGTCAAAGACCTGCCTGTCCACTCTCTGAAGAAACTGGAAGGAAAACTTAAATCAGAACCTGCCAACACTCAAACCAAGCTCTGCCTCCGCCAAGCCCTCTGCCTGCCAAAAGCCTCTGGACCCTCCTGGTTCCCCCCCTCTGCCGCTCTGCTCAAACTCCTGAACAGGTACAGACCTGCATACTTTCATCCTGCAAATTACCTGGACATCCATTAACTCCTCTGTCCCCCTCTTCAGTGAACCCACTCGTGACCAGTCCTGGATCTGTTTATTGATTGTGTTTTCACTTCAATAAATCTTTGAACTTTTTCCCTGTCTGATGAGTGTTCTGCATGTGGGTTAGAAACCTGAAACCAAACATGAAAGTAGTAGCCATGTTAGCTCAGCCATGTCTTTGTCCAAATACGTCGTCTCCTTTTCTTTTTAGGGTTTTTAGCACAAAATTGCACAAATTGCCAAAACAGCGCGTTTCACTCTAGTGAGCTTCATGTTCCTCTTCAACTGGTTTGGCTTCCGGATAGACGAGTCGGAGTAGCGCCATCTCACTGTGGAGCTGAGTCCCACCTGGGTTTTAGTCGTACAGTGAGAGCAGGTAGATCGCATCAGAGCGTCGGCCCGAACATAAATCGTGAGCTGTGAGCTCACACTGTACGACTAAAACCTGCGGTTAGTCATACAGTGTGAGCAGAAGCTGCGTGCAATGATTGAAGAAAATCGCAGAGTGTACGCCGGCTTTAATGAGCAAACGTTGGAGTCAGGTGTGTCAGGAAACCGGCTCTCCAGGACTGTAGTCTGTGAGCACTGCTCTAAACCACTTTAGCTGGTCTAGGTGGGTCCTTCCACTATGCCTCTGATGGACCAGGTGTCCTGGATACTTAGAAAGAGTCCATGGGATCTAATCGGCCCTCTGCTTCCTACCGTTCCCCATTCTGAATAAAATCATTTAAAAAGCCCTGATGTGTTTCTAAAGCTTGAACAGGTTGGATAGTTTCTGCTTCAGTCTCACTCATCATCCAGCTTGAAGCTGAACAGGTGGACGATCCTCCTTCAGTGAGCAGAGATGAGGTCGCCTCAGCTCTGCCGCCATCATGGAGGCTTCATCTCGTCTTCAGGGAGGTGCTAATGGGAGGTCATTGACCCTCACAGATTAACGATCAGTGATCAACGCCTGCTTCCATTAAAGTCTCACACTACTGCAGTAAAAACAGTTTAATGACACTTCAAAACATGACATCATCTGTTCCGTTTCCATGACAACAGCAACTCATTAATGTCCCATTGCAACATGGCAGTGAGATCATCAGTTCAAACTGTGTTCCGACCAAGAAGAGTCCATGTTAGAGTCTGATGGAAACCAGCACTCACTCCTCCTCCTCCTCCTCCTCCTCCTCTCCCTCCTCCTCCTCCTCCTCCTCCTCCTCCTCCTCCTCCTCCTCCTCCTCCTCCTCCTCCTCCTCCTCCTCCTCCTCCTCCTCCTCCTCCTCCTCTTCAGTGCTGTAGTTTGGGTTGATTCTGATTCTAATCCTGTTTCCTGTGTAGTTCATCTTGGAAGTGTCCAAGATGGCGTTTCTATCGTTGTTCCAGGTGCTGAATTATCCTCTAGAAACGGAAACCATGTGAACAGATTGAGGCAGGAAGAAATCTAAATGATGCAACATCTGCAGCTCAACGGTTGTCTGGTTCAGCCTTCGTCATCCAGAGGCAAGTCTTGGTGTTTCAGGAAGCGGATCAGACCTCCAGGAAGCGGCAGCTTCTTCAGCTTTCTGTGTCCAACCAGCTGCAGAATCTGCAACCTGCAGAGGTGCAGCAGCGGCCGGGGGGGAGCTGGAACACACAAGGACTGGTTAGACTGGAAACAATCAATGTGACTGGATGATCTGGTGAACTGGAAGGTGTCTTGAGATGTGCTGTGAATTGGTGCAATAGAAACAAACTGAAGTGAAATTACCTGCTTTCTCTTTGATTCCACTCCACCCAGAGTAACTGTCCAGGTGTTCCATCAGTCTGGAGCAAAGCGTCACATGACCAACGTAGTCCAGCAGGACATCAATGATAGGCCCCGCCCATCGAGAGATACTTGGGGCAGAGATCATCTCACAGAACTGTGGAACAATCAGTCAAGTAACCAACTATTATACCAATCAGTCAATCATTTGCTGTTTTACGTATAACTGTTAGTACTGAAACCTAGAAGCAGGTGCTCAATCTGTCAACTGAACAGGTACGGTTACATGTTAAACCTTAAAACCAAACCACAGGGTTTAAAAGATCAGAATCTGCCATCTACATCACCAAAATCTAGGTCATCTCCTCCTTTCACCAAATTAACACCTGACCACCTGGTTATAATCGGTACGCTCACCTGAACGCCCGTCCGTAGAGGTGCCTCTGCCAGAATTTGGTCCGAGTCGTTGTCCCAGTTTGATTGATTGGTTTTTATGGGTGGATGAGCCCGGTTACCATAAACACAGTCAAAGCAAGGGGGGGCGTGGCCTCCATGGTCAAGCAGGTACTTGAGGAGGGGAAGGTACTTCATGGAGAACATGAAGACAGCTGGGAAGGTGGTGGGGTGGGTAGGGATGCCTGCGTTGATGTCGGCGCCATGCTCCACCAACAGCTTGACTGTCTGGATGCAGCCCATCCTGGAAGCCACCATCAGAGGTTTGAACATGTCCAGGTTTGGGTTGGCACCAGCGTTCAGCAGCATGCGAACAGCCTCTACGTTGTTGTTGATGACGGAGAAGTAGAGCGCTGTGCTGCGGCGGTCCTCGTACAGCCGCATTCTCTCCTCTGACAGTTGGGCATTGACATCAAAGCCCGCCTCGATAAGCATCTCCAGAACATCATCGCGGTTACGCTCTGCTGCCAGGTGCAGCGGGCTAATCCCAGTCCTTCGGACACGGGCCCTGCTGGTGGCTGGGATCAACATGGAGACGATTCTGGACATGAAAGACACAGTTGGGACAGTCTGATTGGACAGTAAATGAAACATCAACATCCAAATATTCAGGAAGATTTTCATCTGGAAAAAAAGGATAAAGATGTTTAGAAATGCTGATAGCAACTGTTTTCTTTGCAGGCCTTTATTGGTCAAATTCATCCAAAGTCTACATTGAACCCTGCAAACACTGTATGAGTTTTTGCCCTTTTTGGGTCGATTCTCCTAGCCTGACGTAGTCCTACTCAATTCTAATCAGAATGAGTCTGATGCTGCTCCATAGAGCTGTGATTATGGGGCGTGTTTCGAACGAACCAGGAAAAAAATATGCCTCTGCACTCAATTGGATAGACCTACAACCAATAAGAGCAACGGAGTGCGTGACGTATGTTAAGCGACGCATAGTTGTTGTCAACAAAAATCAAAGCGTGCAGTTGCACGCCTAGAATAAGAAGATGAGCCTTGATCGCGTTTCTCTGTTCCTCTTTTACAATTAATTTGCTGTCGATATCTTCTAGAACAGACCTAATAGCAGAATCTACACACCTCAACTCTCCAGCGGCAGCCATTGTTGTTGTCACCAAGCGCGCTTTGGTCACGTGGTTGATTACGTTACTGTTGATCCTCTATCCATCACCCTATAAAGCCCGCCCTGACAATTTGATTGGCCCGCTAGATATTGTGCGAGCATACTTGCGCTACTATTAAGCAATGCCAGACCGAACTTCCCAACCTCAAACGTTGTGGGCGGGACTAAGTTCAGAATGGCACCCAGGCTACGATTCTCTAGTCGTGTAAGAATTTGTTGGATCAGGCGAGTTTCCGCCTCATGGTGCGCCCTGCAGTATACAGGGGGTAACTTAGGGACAGTCAGCCTTTCACGACCACCTCCTGATCAATAATCGTAAGGTCGGGAGAAAATCAAGGATCTTTAAAATTCAATCCACCCTGGTGAGGTGTTCGTTTGCAAATCCTGCTGTTAAAGCAGAGCTATGAGCCGATGTACCAGAACCTTGCGCACTGTGCATTTGCAAACAAAGGAGTTCTTCTTCCAGAATAACGAGTCCAACCAGCGTCATCTCTCGGCGGTGAGTCCAACGTGTGGTTTGTTGGGCCACACAGTGTGAGAATATACATCATTAGCTGTGAACTTTTAAACCCTGTGGTTTCTTTTTACAGTTAGAGCAGTAGCTGAGTACAACGACTGAAAATATGGTACAATGTATAAATCTATATCTACCACAAGGAGAAAGTCCTTTATTGTAGCAATACAAGAAAATATGGCAATAGCAATTAAGAGGATCAGCTAGCAACAGCTTCAGGGTTGTGTGAATCTTTTGCTGATCACCAATTGACTCCAGCTGGGAAGCACTGCTGTCTAAACACTCAAACTTTCCTGTCCTGGCAGTTGACTTCAGCTGTACCCTATAGAGAGGGTAGTTAAGAAATCCCTTGTCTATATGTGCCAGGGCAGCAATTCTGGGGTGATAGTGGCTCATAGGATATGGCTGCATCCTGTAACTATGGTGGGTTGCTGGTTTGAGCCCCACTCTGTCTTTGTCTGTCATTGCAACCTTGGCCATGACAATTTCCTTGCCTTGCCTGCTGTTGGAGGTCTAAGAATCCAGTAGCACTGATGTATGATGCCCCTGCTTTGGTCAGTGTGCCCCAGAGCAGCTGTGGCTAAAGTGTTGCTCAACATCATCAGTGGGTGAATGACTAAATGTGTGTAAAACACTTTAGGGTCCTTGGATTTGGTAAAGAACTGGTATGAAGGGGGTTTAGGGCCAGTTTGTGCTGGTAATGATTAGGGAAGGCCATAGAAAGGTCGGCATGTTTGTTGAAGCTACTCACAGCTGAGATTGCGTCAAACTGTCTGCCCTAGTCGCTCTCAATGATCGCTAAGCTTCACGTCACGTCATGATATTGTTAGGATTCTGTCGGATCTCAGCCAAAATCGTGTTCCGTGTGTTAAGGTCTTAATAGTTAAGACAGCAGCCCTAATTATACCTGAAAGACCTGTATATATCTTTATAACCCCAATAACTGGCTACACTAAGGCTTTAACTAAAAAAATCTTTTTATCTGTTTCCCCATTGTACGACAATAAAGGGATTTTCTATTCTATTCTATTCTATTGATCCTGTTACTCTAACCCTGTTCCTGCTGTTAAATCGAGCTCTATGTTTCTATTTCTACTTCTCCAGACAAGCAGTGGGTTTTACTCTTTTCATTGCAAAGATAATGGTAACAAGAGTTGTAACCTCACAGGATTGAACCCCAAAGAGTAAGTCAGCTTGGCTCCTGGAAGCCAAGACACAGGCACCCCCAAAGAGTCACCACTGTTCATTATTCTGCTTTGCTCTCCATAGCTATGCTGCTATAGGCTTAGACTGCTGGAGGACATAGGGACCCCTTTTTCATCATTCTGCTTCATTCTATCTCTATTCTCCCACTCTGCAGAATCTGTTAGTTCAATCTCTAACGTTCTGCTCTCTCTGCTTTTTCTCATAGTAGCTTCATCTGGTCTGTTCCTGTTTGGCTGTGACTCCATCCTGGAGAGAAATATCAGCTGTGCTGCTGCCATCAACACCTTTGTTTCTAGATGTTGGAGCTTGGCCTGTTTTCCAGTGTAGTCCTGTTTCTCTGACTGTGACTAACTGGATGTGCTCTCTTCATCCTCTGACATGGGAGCTGGCTCGGAGCTCGTCTGCCTGGCTGTGTGTTTCCTGGACGGGGCCGCCTGTGGAGCTGGTTGACAGTTGCCTTTTGTATCTATGCTTCTTTTTCTATGTCTGCTTCTGTCTCCTTGAACCCCAGTGGGCCTCAGCAGATGGCCGCTCACACTGAGCCTGGTTCTGTTGGAGGTTTCTTCCTGTTCAAGGGGAGTTCTTTTTTTTTACTTTTCCTACTCTTGCTGGATGCTTGGTGTGCAGGAATTACTAAAGTGGGAAGGGCAAAATTCTTCGCCGCTACCTCGTCCAGGAGAAGCATGTCTTGAAAGTCAATAACTGGATGCAATCAACTGGCTCCTTGATAGAAGCCTTTAAAACATCTGGTTGTATCGTCTCTGCTAAATGCGTTGAGATGACATGTTGCAAAGTGACGCTATAGAAATAAACTGAATTGAACTGAATGACTCCATAGCATATCATACTGAGAACAACTGATGGTAGGCACTCTATAACCGACTAGTTTGACTACCCCAGGGAGGTCAAGGGAGTACAGCCAGTGTTGGGAAAGTTCTCTTTCTACGTGAACTAGTTCAAAGTTCAGTTCACACATTTTAAAATGAACTAGTTCAGTTCATAGTTCACAATTCCAAAAAACGAACTAGTTCATAGTTCTTTTTTTTTTTTTTTTTCATATATTGCTCAATTACACCATAGCCTACTGTAGAACCACAGACAGCAATTATTTTATCAGTTGTAACACTGAAACTGTGCGTCAGATTTCATCTTCATATCCAGTTTTGAATCCTTATCCAACCAGGGTTTACATTAGCATTGAGGGGACAGATTTCCCCATTGTTGCTTTAACGCTTTGTTGCTGTCCATTCACTTCACACTAGTAGCAGCTGCAGCTTTCACCCCTACAGTATATTCTCAAAAACATCAGGAAAAATGTGCTGCTTGAATGGTCTTTTTTATGAGGAATTATTAAAAGAAAAGCAGGAAAGTAGTCTTTAAGGTGCAAATGTTTTTTTTTATTTTTTATAATTTTTTCCATTTGAAATTCCATTTCAATACATACTAAAAAGGAATCCTGGAATCCTGGAAAATTATACCAGGCAGGTTTAACAAACAAGTTACATGGATAGTAAAACCCTCAAGAACAGGGGTCTTCTTTTCCAGACCAAGGACCCCCAAACTGATGGCGAGATGGAGCGGGGACCCCCTATTTATATATATTGTATGAAATTGTGTCCTATAGTCACTCTATTACAGATGGAGTAATGTAAAGAAATTAATTTCTCCCTGGGATTATTAAAGTTTTTCTGATTCTGATTCCTGGTTGATGGGACAGGTGTTGTGAAGGAAACGGTGCCCAGCTTGAAAGAGCTCCTGTGTGTCGCTGAATGTGAGCATTGATGACTGAAAGACATCTTCTGCCTCCATTGATCTGTTTACTACAGTGTGTTGATTTCATGTTAATGAGTATTTAAAGACATTTCAATTAGTGGGGGAAAGAAATGCAGGGGGGAATATAAAAATATCAACTAACCATGCAGACGCTCATGCAGTACCTCCGTAGACCCCCTAGGGGTCGCGGATCCCCCGTTGAAGACCGATCAAGAACATTTTACTAACACAAACTGAGGGACCAGGCTGAGGTAGGAATTTAAGGTTACTGAAGTGCGGATTTTTTTACTGAAAGCCGGCGGGCAAACTTGTTGCCATCATCCTGGTCATAAACCTGTTTTAAGTCGCCTACATGCTGCTGTTGCTTCCACGCTGCATTTTGTTTTGATGACGCACGCGGCTGTAGGCTACGACGCTGGTAGCTGGTGTTGCCAGATTGGGTGTTTTTCCCGCTACATATTAAGGCCTGTTTACGGTGTGATTTAGCCGGGGTTTCGCCTGGAGGGCTCTATAGAAATCTGGCAACCTATTGAACGGAGCTGAACTGAGAGAGCGTGCCGTTCACAGACGCCAGAATGAACGAGTTCACAATAACGTTCACCAGGCAATAATGCAGTACGTTCAGTTCACGTTCGCCCAAAATATGAACGAGTTCATGAACTTTCGTTCAATGAACGCGTTCAGGCACAACACTGGGTACAGCTACCTGCAGGGCCTAGCTTAGCTGGTCCCTTATCACTATTAGTCAATGGCCACCAACTAGAACCCCACCTTGCTAAGAACTGAGAACAAACTGACACAAAATGGCAGAGTCCATGGACCGGGTCGGGGCAAAGGTCGGTTGGCTTTGCCTTAGATTATTTGTTCACTAGAAATTTTAAAGCTGTCAATAGGAAGTGTCCTATATCAATCTGAAACTATATGTAGAAAAGAAGCAGCAACATGGAATGTTCAGTATCCTCCATATGCATCCTGCATCCAGCCTTCTGGTTTATGTCACCCTTTTCCATAACACTGGATCAGAACAAAGGATTGCTCCGAGAGATTAATAGCAACTTGTTAATAACGCAGACTTTTCTGTTTTTGTAACACCACAGCTTTTATCTTGAAAGGGGCTACAGATTGAAATCTCGTTAAAGGCGTACTTACAAATCACTTCCTCTCTGTGCAGCTATGTGAAGCGGCAACATGCCCGTTTTTCCAGGCTTGTTGGCGTCAGCTTTCTGAGACAGCAGCAGCTCAACAACTTCTTCGTGTCCCATTTTAGCAGCTTCATACAGAGCCGTCGCTCCGTCATCAGCCTGCGTGTTGATGTCTGCACCTGCAGGAAGAAGTGAGGTCTCAGGAGTCAAAATTTCCTGGAAAATCTGGCATTTATTTTTTAGACACAGGTAAGACACAGAGAAGAGGTGTTAATTGTTATGATCAGTGGCCAGAAAGATGTTTATGTTTTAGGATCGGTGTCAAGGCTCAGAACAAGAGGACCCAAAAAACGTTTATTTAGAAAACAGATCTGCAGTGAACAGTCTAAGGCAGGTACCACTGCAGGGAGAGAACACAGGTTAGTGACCACGTCTATCTGGCGGAGGATGATAACGAACATGTGAGTTACTAACCTGTTCATATAGTTCTGTCTGAGCCCAGAGAGTGAGGTTGGTTCCAGCCGGTTGGCTGCCAACAAGACACTGTGGGTGTCTCCCAGTGAGTCCACCACATTGAAGTCCCGGACGTCAGAGAACAGGAAGGAGATCAGAACCCAGCACACAAAGGAAGGCAGGATAATCCAGAAGGTGATGCCAAAGCCGGTGTTGAGGACGTGCTCAGGAGTCATAGCCAGGAGATCAGAGATCTTAAGAGGTACCAAAGCGGCATACAGGATGGTGTCAGGAATCAGATTTAGGTTCTGTACACAGGCAGTATCCAGCAGGCGTCGGAGGACAGGTCAGGCAAACAGATCAGAATGGGGACAAGCAGGCTCAGAGGTCCAGAGGCAGAATGGGTCAGGATCAGGCAATCAGAAACACTCAGGTAATAGAGAACTCTCACCACAGACTCTAATGATCTGGTACTGATGACAGGTTGAAGGCTGGTTAAATAGAGGCTGGAGCAGGTGAATCAGATGAACAGTATTGAGAACTGGGCAGAGTTAGGCAGGTCATCAACGCCAAGATCATGACAATAAGAGCACCCTATTGCTCAGCATCTCAGTGATGGCGTAATCTGTTCTATCATTCTGCAATAATGCTTCTTTAGCAAGACTTTAAAATGACAATAATTTTCCTTACAAAGTTTGAAATGAAGAAAGAAAAACTATTTATTTTGTTTTGAAATGAATACCGGTAATCAATTTTAGTTGATTTCAAGCTAAAGAAATAACTCTTAAAAGTGTTTATATAAAAAAGTCACACTTTGGAGTGATGTCATACAATAATTCATATGTGTTCAAAATTGTGAGGAAAATACTAAAAAACTTTAGACATCCATAAATTGCTGTATTATCCGAGCAACAATGAGGAGCTTAGTATCACAGAGTCCCAAAATAAATCAGTAACCCCCAACTGTCCAGGTGATGATGTTTTAGTTCTGTTTCCTGTCATATGTTCCTGATATGAAGGGCACATGCTTGGCGCCACAGAAAGGTAGCATCTCTTCTTACCAGCTAGCATCACCACACAGTAAGAGAGATCTGATGATTTTTGTCATGATCTTGGCCTGGGGGAGTGGTGGAACAGTGGTTAGGAAATAGACTTGGAATCCTGAGGTTCTGAGTTCAAGCCCCACTCCCACAGACTGCCACTCTGGGTCCCTGAGTAAGATCAACCCCACGCTGCTCCCTGGGCGCCACACAATTGCAGCCCACTACTCCCCAAGGGGATGGATTAAATGCAAAGAATTCATGAGCTTAATTGCTCATTCCATTCACCTGTCTAACTCCGCCCGGTTGCTCACTACTGCTCATCTGATGCATCTGTTTCCAGCTCCAATTTATGCTGCCTGTTTTCCAGCCATCAGTGCCAGATTATTCAAGCTGTGTGTGAGAGTAACTCTAGTTCACTAGAGATACTGTGATATACAGATTTTTATGATCCTGACAGGTTTTATGCTGTTGGACTTCCAAGATGTGCTTTGCCCCTGTTTTGCTCCATTAGCCTGATCTATTATGGACTGATTCCTGGATTCTGCCGGCTTACCGACCTTGGACACGTCTCCTGACCTCGGCATGGATTTTCCCTTGGTACTTCTTCGGCTCTCTGATCTTCTGGCCTGGAAACCTGGTTCTGCTACGACTCTGGGCTCAGACTGAACTCCAAACCAGGTTAGTGACTTACTTTCTCATTGTCATGGCCCGTTTGAGTTTTCAAAGTCACTAAGCTGAGTTTCCAATTCTACAGAGGATCCAATGAACCTGCCCCAGCTGTGAGCCACAGAGCACTGAGCGGAAAATAAATGCTTCTTTTGATATAACTCTGAGCTGTCTGCTTGTATTCTGGGTCTAATGTTCTGAGTGCCTGACATCTATTGATGTGGGAGATACTGTAAAAATTGTGTATATGTGGTTTCATCTCTCAGTTTTTTTTACTGATATCATCAAGGTTAGACCATGTTCCACTACCTGCTGGAGTGCTTCTAGGATCCAGAGATTCCCAGGGTGAACTGGGTGGCAAGACAGGCTAATCTTAGTGAAACTGAGTGTGTGCTGAATCCTTCAGCTCCTCCTTCCCACAGACTGTGTGGTAGGACTGACATAGAGTCACACTTTGATCGAAGAAGGGCCCCAACACACCAAAAACTGATTTTGGGTATAAGACAGTTTCATATTTTTGCCAGCTTTATTTTATTAGTTTGTCATTTTGGATTTATTGTTCTTCAAACATTGTATGTTTACATCACATCTGCTGATTTGCAATAATAGGTAGCAGCACAAATTAAACTAAACAGTTGTCTGTGTCATTATTGATGTTCAAAATACAGCTCTTGTCCTCTGACACAGTTCCAGTTTGCTATATATACTGTATTTCCCTGAGGCCAGTTAGTATAACATTACAAAGGTTACATTCTGCCATCTTGATGATGTAATGGACCTTTTCGCCTGCTGTGTAAATCGCTTTCCATGGCCAGGCAAATTTCAAGGCAAGAAAAAACTGGCGAAACTTTCGCAGGTTTCGCATTAGCTGTGAAGGAACCTTAGGTGTTACATTGGTTACAGGAAATCAGTCACACAGATGATTACTACTTTTTCAAGAGCTCTACTCACAAAGCAGTGATATATCTGCTCGTCTATTGACCATGGATGATCACTACTTTTCAAGGTATATTGTGGAAAATATCGAGTCCACTACTTTTTCATCCACTAGATGTTTGGACGCTCATTTGAAATGGCGTAACCACTAAATAGTGCTCTATACAGTAATTACAGCAGACATTTGGCTACGTTCACACTGCGGCCTGAAGTGATCCAAATCCGATTTTTTTTGGCCCATATGCGACCTGGATCTGATCTTTTCTTGGCTGTCTGAACAACGGATCGTATTATTTCCAATCCGACCCAGGCCACTCCGCTATGTGGTCCTGAATCCGATACATATCTGATCTTTTTAAATGCGACCTGTTTCTGAACGGCCAGGTTGCATTCATCCAACCTGAACGCCATTAGTAACCGACATAGGACACTATTCTGCTTGTTGCTACACGGAAGCGGCAAGAAAAACAAAGGTTGGGAAAGATCTCTAGATGCGCTCCAGCACTAGATCTATGTTTACTTCTGTAAACACGAAGCATGCAGGGTTGTGACAGCATTGCGTCCTCTACTGTGCATGCGGGACACTTAAGCTGTATGAATGCAGTTCACACTGGAGATCACATACAAGTCGCATATATTTGGAAATGTGAACGGTAACGCAAAAAAAAATCTTATTTTACAAAAACAAAATCGGAATTGAGCATCAAGGCCTGCAGTGTGAACGTAGCCTTGGACACAGCCTTAGTTTACAGCTGGGGGGGGATTTAATGAGCCTGACAACATATACAGTATATAGAGCTAGTATGTCTTTTTCATCACTAACAATGGCCTAATATTTCACTTTTGAAAACAACTTTTAACTATTTTCGGTTTGCTGATGAGCTGTCTGATTTATTTCTGTTTGTAGGAACTTTCTTCCACACCTAGAACTCATTAAATAGTCATTAATATCAAAGTCTGGCATAGTGATGTTTTAACATTTTTGAAATAGTCTTAAAAAAAAGCCCACATGCATACTTTCTTTCTAGCGTAAAAACCTGTGATTATTTGTGCCCCAGTACTGGAACTCCATTTTCTCAGTTGCGTTCCCAACGGTTTCTCGGAGCAGGAGGCTCGCTGACGGTAGGGAACCCGTTACATCTCAGCTACAGATGGTGAACTTTTCCCACAACTTCATGTCCAAGAACCTGAACTGTCCCTTTAATACAGCAGTTTCTAATTTCACAGACCAGGTCATCGGGTTCAGTAGTGTCTAAATTCAGATTGTCCCATTGAGATTCAAGCGACACCGGATTTTATAAAACTAACTCATAAAAGCAGTCAGGTTCACTGGGTTCTGGAATCTCTAAGGTCTTTGCACATAGAGGCCTTTATATACTCATGCTGACAAACACCTGTGAACATCTGCCGGCGGTCTGAACACACTTGAGTTGGACTTCGAGCAGACAGAAGCCCCCAAAGCAAAAATGTTTTTATTACAAAATAAATCAAGCAAGGTGTTATTCTAGACTTTCCTTAAAGCTAGAAGGGAACTGTTCCAACGACACCATGGCAGTATGCGAAATTAAGGTGTCTGTCATGAGGAATGGAGGAATGGGAACACTTGACCATAAAGGCTGTAATGTACGTGTGGACTCTGTAAGGATGCAATCTGCTTAAGTCTGTGGCCTTTAGGCACTGGGGTCATTCGGTTCTGTGGTCTTTGGGTTCTCTGATCACTGGCTTCTGAGGCCAAGTTCTGTGGTCATTACGTTCCATGGTCTTGCAGTGGTTTCTAGGTTTTGTGGTACCTCAGTCCTGTGCTTATTAGGCCCTATAGCCATTAGAATCTGTAGTCATTGTGTTCTGTGGTCATTGGGTGCTAGATTTACTATGTTCTGTGATCCTCCCGTGGTCTATAAGTCCTGTACTTATTTGGTCAGATAGTCATAAAGCTCTGTTTCCTTTTATTTACAGTTAATAGGTTTTTTGCCATTGTCTACTCTGCTGGTTTAAGGTCCAATTGGACTCACTGGTGTTAAACTGAACCAATGAATAAAACTGCTTGAATAGCTACAAAGAAGAGAGGAGATGTGTTAGGATACCAGTTTGTGGGGCTTGTTTTGTTCTTTTGCAGTTGCACCGTGCACCCACTAGATGGTGCCATGGTCCTCTGCTGGTCTGGAGGGCTTCCTGTTCTTCTCACCTCAAACCTGCAGCCTATTGGGTCATCACTTCCTGAGGAGTATTTAAGGAGCAGACTGTCTTCACTTCCTCGCCAGAGTGTTTGCCAGTATTGGGTACTCTAGCCCCTCAGAGTTAGCAGAGTCTACTTTGAGTCTAAGTGTCTTCTGAGCTCTTTCAGTGCTAACCTAGTTTGTCTTTGATTCTCCGGCAGGATTTTCCAGATCCACTGGATAAGCTGGCCTTTTAAGTCAGGAAGGGAAACACTCGTCACACTGAGAAAAGGAGACAGATCTCCTCACCTGAACGCTGAGCACTTCGGGAACCAAGTGTCAGTCTGCTAAGCTGCTCCTCAGGATCTCCATAGTCTGCCTGTCCGCCCTCCAATGAACTAAACCTTCAACAGACCAAGCCACCACTAACGGGATCTTAGAAACCCTCCCCAACAACCAAAGTGAGTTCAAGTAACCTAGTATTCATACCTTCGGCCAGTTTTTCTACAGTCCATGAACTCACCAGTCTGATGTCCTCCTAGAGCTACCGCTTCCGGTTCACCTGACCGCAGGAACCTCCCTAAGCTGAAGAACATTTTTTTCCCTATCTCTGTACAGTTATCGTCCTATAAACCGTTAAACCTTTCTCAGTCTCTGTGAGTGCTTCTGCATGTAGGTCAAATATATTCGACCCATCATGACAAGATGCTTGGGACGTTTGGTCCATAAGAGCAGAATTGAGAATTATAGTACTTTATTCCTGTTACCCAAAAATTGGTTTAGTATCTGTTGCTGCTAGTCATGATTCTGAGCTTAGTCTGGGTCCAAAATGGTTTGGACCTGGGCAGTTCTGAGCCTTAACTTCCACCTGAATGATTAGTAGAAGTCTTTTCCTGTACCGTGTTTGATGAGGAATCGCAGTGAAGCCATCTGCCCGTTCTGAGCGGCGGTGAAGAGGGGGGTGAGACCATACATGTTGCGGGTGTTGAGTTTGGCTCCAGCCTTCAGTAGCATCTCACAGATTTCCATGTTGCTTTGGACCACAGCTTCCTGGAGAGCAGTCCAGCCCTGAATGCAGCGGGTGTTTACAGCAACTCCGTGGTTCAGCAGGGTTGCAACAATAGCGGGACTGTTTCTTTCACAGGCTGCAGGGAAAAAAGTTAACATTTTACATAAATCTGGACCCTAAACCTCTGGGATTGGGTTACTTAAGACAGGTTGTGTTTACTAAACATGACCTCATTTCCAGTGGTGTGTTAAATACAAAAAAAATTGCTAGTAGTGTCCTTGAAACTGAGGTTATATAAAACTGCTTTATTAAGGAAGGTTTTGGTTCTGGATAATGAGGACAACTGCGTTGGTGATTAAGATTTTCTTGGGCTCCCCTGACTCCACATGGGTATATTTACAGCAGGAAGGTGTTCGTTTCTCAGGCAGGGCTGCCTAAGGGCTCCAGTAACACAAACGGCAGTTATCTGACTAAAGTTGACTATCTGATGATGATGGTTTCGATACACGACTGTCTGCTTGTTACCTTTATACAATGGAGTCTCTTTTTCATTGTTGGGGATTTCAGCATCAGCTCCATGTTCCAGCAGCACCTGAACACATCCCAGCTGCACCCTGCTGACAGCCACCATTATTGGTGTCTCACCACGTGATGTCCTCTTGTTGACCATTCCTGGTTGAGCTAAGCACAAAAGAAGCCATTGCTCGTTATGACATTATGGTGTCCCTGGGTGGGCATGCTGAGGTGTGCAGGTACCTGAAAGCAGCATTCGCAAACAGGAGTCCTGTCCAAACCACGCTGCTTGGTGAGTCGCTAGCCAGCCAGGTTTACTGGGAAGCATCAGGTTCGTTCCGCGACATGTCGCCAAGGCTTTCACTTTGGTAGCCTTACCTTCACGGATCGCTCGAAACAAAGGCTCTTCCTCCCTGTAAGGATAAAATAATTTCAATCATCATGATTTGGTCCATGGGTTTTAGTCTCATTTAAAAAGCTATGTTTTCCAAAACAGACACAAGTTCAAATAATTCAGAGCTTAGGAAGCAACCTCTAAATGTCAAGCAAATGAAAGTCCTACAATCACTACGATTGAAGAGACAGAAACAGGTGAGTTGTGGAAAATCTTTAAGTAGAAAGGAACCATTCAACTCAGACTTCCTACCTGTCCTATCTTCAAGGTTTAAAGAAAAATATAGAAAAGAGAACTCACTCTTCAGGTTCTGGAGCAATGTGGACCAAACTGCCATCCGGTCTGTAGTATGCCACCATCCTCTTCCCAGAACCTGTCATGAACCGGCTCACTGTTCCATCAAAAGTCTTCCTGTCAGCATCCCAAAACAGCCAGTCAGAGCACAGAGAAAAATCCAAGCAGCCAATCAGATCATATAGATCAACTATGACAGCCAATCAGAGCCTTTGAGATATTTATAGGCATTAGATACAGTATAGATACTACCTGCCAGTAGCTCATTAACATTAATGCGTTAATGTATTAATATACTGAGGACACCTCAGTATATACCTCATATTCTGCCCCACTTCACTGTGGAGTCCCCCAGGGATCTCTCCTGGGCCCCATTCCTTTTGCTTTTAAGAAGCATGGCATGTCTTACGCTGATGTTTGTCAAATGTGAATACCTATTGCCAAGAACGACCAGAGCCATGTGACACCCCTACTCACCTGCGTTAGTGACATCAAGGCTTGGTCAGCCAAGAAATGTTTAAAGCTGAAAGATAATAAAACATCATGGTCTTTGGATCTGCCCACATTAACTTGGGATTACTCCAAAATTATTTGGGTCCCAAAGTCAACAGCCTTGGCGTCGTCATAGAAAGCGATTTTTTATTAGCTAAAAAGATCAATGCTGTTTTAAAATTTGGTTTAGTCATTGTATGATTGCTTTGAAATTGTTCTAGTTTATTATGTGAAACGTAGAAATGGGTCCTCAGATGTGGAGTAAGCACATAATGCTTTGATGTTACATAAGCCGTTCTTCAGGTGGGCTTTGGAAGCCAGCTGTTTATTCCAGCTGCAAGAAGAAAATCAAAGCTACTCACATGTCAGGAGGCTTCTCAGTCGGGGGGTTCGGGGAGCTGTAAGTGACGCTGGTCTGCGGCGCGGCTGGATTCTGGCCGCTCGAGACTCGACGTTGGTATCTGTCGGTGCTTGGCGGGTTCGGCTTGTTGTCCTGGGATTGTGATGCCTGTGGGGGGCTGGTAGTGGCGGGAGCGGTGGTGCTGTGGTCAGTGGGGGCGCTGTGGTGCGTTTCTGTCAGACTGCGCTCGATGGCGACTTGCAGCAGCTGGTCATCGCTCAGATTACTGTAGAGAGAATAATCCTCAAAGGCCAAAGCAGAACCTGCCGAACCTAAGTGAGAGATGCTGGGTGACGCCATGATGCGTCCAACACTTTGAAACAACGGAAACAGATGATGTTCTCCTCAGGTGGGTTCAAAGGGTCCTCATGGAGATCCTGTGATTTTTCTCCAGCATCTCCTGCAGAGCCTGAAACAAAAGTCAGAGAACCTGAAACCTTTCTAAACCTGGAATTAAAACTGAGCAGAAACAATTATAAGCTTAACTTAGTTGATATTAAAACATGAAGGATATTAAGAGAGTAAACAAAGCAGCATTTCACAACAAACCAGAAGGGTTTGATGCAGAAGCAAAGTCTCTGATTAAGGAACCCTCCACATCAAAGCCAGTCAGCAGAAAGCGCTGCTCACCTCCAGGGAAATCCACAGTTTCTTCCAGAGTTGATTCGTCGCTCTGTCCTGTTTATGCAAACCTGACCCTGTGAGGGCAGTCCAGCCGGGGGAGGGGCTGTTCCAGGTTATTTTAAGGATCTGCAGGCAGAACAGCTGACATCTTCTCTGACTAGAGTTACTGAGGGAGTCGTATGAAAACAGCTGAATCACAGTGACTCAGTTCGCAGGAAAACCTGCTGACTACAGATCAATCTGGATGTTACATGCGTGTGCATCTGCTCATGCATTCGGAACCAAACCGCGTCCTGAAGCTTTCAGGAAGAGTTCTGCTTCTGTGGATTTGACTGAGCTTTGATTCAAGCAGAATTGAATTATCTCATGAATACAGCGGCTGTTTTGAACTGGTTCCAGTACATGAGACAAAGATAAAGTCACATGCTGGTCACAGAGCCAATCAAACGTTTATATGCATTGGGGGCGGAGCCATGATTTGAGACATTAAGGGGGCTCCCAAATGGGTAGCCGGGCTAACCAATGAGTGAGTGAATTAGGCATTGATCTGCTTAAGTCAGGCATACACTGTGCGATATTTTCAGTCATTACACCAGGCTACAGCTAACAATTTATGTTTTCACACTGTACGACGCTCTGATGCGATCTACCTGCTCACACTTTACGTATAAAAACCACACATCAGACACAGAGAGATGGCGCTGGTCGGACTCGTCTATCTGGAAGAAGAAGAAGGACACTGTTGTTTGGAAATGCGCAGTGCTTGAGGTTTTGGTAAAGCTGGCCATACACTGTGCGATTGTTTTGCCCTTTTTGGGCCGATTCTCAAGTCATGCCCGAATTTTGTCAATCGGGCCGAGTTCAACCTCCTGGTGCATCCCACATCATGTGGTTAACAGGAGGTAATGAGGGGCAATCAGCCTCTAACGAGCATCTCCTCATCAGGTATCGTAAGGTCGGGAGAAAATCAAACATGTTTGAAATTCAGTCGGCCGTCGTAAGGTGGTTGGTAAAGCCGGGGACTCAAACGGAACCGCAGGGTTTAAAAGTTCACAACTCACCATGTATGTTCTCCACACGTCGGAATCAGCGCCGAGGGATGGCGCTGGTCGGACTGGTTAATGTGGAAGTAGAACTCTCTTGTTTGCATATATGCTCAGAGGTCGAGTTACCCGTAAATCGGCTCATAGCTCTGCTTCGACAGCCGGATCTGCGCACCAACACCTCAGGAGGGCCGACTGAATTTCCAACATGTTTGATTTTCTCCCGACCTTATGATTCCCGATCGGGAGGTGGTCGTTAGAGGCTGATCGCCCCTCGTTAGCCCCTGTATACCACATGACGCAGGATGCACCAGGAGGTTGAAACTCGGCCCGATCGAAAAGAAAATTCTTGTGCGACTGGAGAATCGTTATGAAAAGGGCAAAATCTTGAACAGTGTTTGCCTGTTCTTTTAGATTAGCATACCGATCAAACCAGCATACCTATAGTCAAAACCCTTTAGTTTTGTACCAAAAATAAACTTTAAAATACCTCAAGAGAACTATTTAATCAATTACTTTTTGGTGTTCTATGAAGCATATGGAGATCTGACCTTGAGTTTAAAGGGAAACACGTCCATCAAGGTAGTTTAAAGTCTATTTTTTGTACAGAGCTAAAGAGATAAACACAAATCTGACGTCTTACACATGCATATTGACTATAGATATGCTGATCTGACAGAACACCGGCTTTAAGGAGCGTGCTCAGTTTGTCAGAGGGCTTCAAACCAGCAGTCTGCTGTGCCTCCTGTTGTGCAACACTCCCCAGTGAAAAAGTGGAACACACACCTTGCCAAAAGGGGAGATCTACTGAGCACCTCCCTGCTCCCTCAGCCTCAGCAGGAAGAGTTAGAAGCATTCACATCCCTCCCTCTTTTCTATAAAGGCCGTCTCACTGACAAACACTACAGGTTGATTTTACCATCCAGGCACAGTGATAAGTCCTTACATACCTGTAGCCAGAATCTCTGAACGCCTAAAAATAATTACCAAGTTGATTGCCTGTGCACTCTGGACAGATGTTAGATTGTGCAAAACCCATCCTGAATAATCTTTGACCTGTATAGTGCACTCTGTGGAGGATTTTGTATTGTATTAATTGTAAATTGGGGTTTCTAGTCATGTTAAAAGTTTTTAGACATATCTGAGCCCAGATGTTTTGTTCAAAGCTGGCTGATAAATCCTCCTCCCTGTCAGGACTCCTGTCTGTGTGTTTGTGTTTCTGTGTTTGTCTCCCTTCCTCCACCAGGGGGCGCCTGGTTCTGGTCCACCTCCTCACTCACCTGCTGATGGTTTCCTCGTTAACGGAGCGTTCTTTAGCTGCTGACTGCCATTACACCGACACCAGAGTGGTTGCCAGTTTAGGGTACTCTAGCCAAGCTGAGTTTTGCTGAGTCACACTGAGTTCTTGTCAACCTGAGTTTTAACATTGTTATTGTCTTTGCTTTTCGGCAGGAAGTCATCCTGCAAACTGGATTTTTCGGACCTTCTCTCCCTGGAAGGATCAACTGAGCTGGGGTTCAAACAGGAGGTTTGGACCCACTTTCCCCAAGAGAACGTTTGAGCTTCACACTGAGAAAGGGATTCATCTCCACTACGACCCGTTCAAGTACCGCAGGAAATCTGAGTGGCAGTCAGTTTCTCAGTTCACCTACAAACTACTGCCTTCTGGGTAAACCCTGTTCCGCCCTCCACCGAATCAGACAAACACTGGAACAACAGCATACATACTGGAAACAAAGACTCAACAACTTCTCTGGAAACGTGAGTCAGCAACCAGATCTTCTTCTCCAAGTTCCCGAACCAAATTTCCCACTGAGCCTGAACTAACCGCTGTGTCTTCCCCTCACTTTTCAGTTCTGGTTGAGCAGTGTTCAGAGCAACACTTCTCTCTGTATTATCTCTTCATTAAATCCTGTTAAACTTTTTCCCCTGGTCTCCCTGTTTGGTCTTCTGCATTTGGGTCTGAACTTTAGTAAAATCATGACACTCCCATTTAATAATAGGAACAGTGTAATGAGGGATTCTAATATTTCAATTAAAAACTGGTTGTGGGAATGGTGACCGCTGTGAAGCATCAGTCAAATGCTTGATGTCCAAAATGTTGTGGTTTATTCACCATCAAAGAAGATCCATACAATATTTGTATACTGGTGGGTTTAAAGCAGATACAGAGTGTGTGTGTGTGGTTCTACAAACAGAAAAAGCAGAAAATAAACCTAATTAGCATTGCCATGTGGCTGGCTGGACATCATAATTACAATTACCAACTATCATCAAAAATATAATAAAAATACACATCTATCTGTAAATAATAATGTCAGTAATTTACTTACATATCCTTGGACGCACACAGAACACAAAAACCAGTGGATGGCGAACTAAACCAAAGATACAAAGCAGATTGTGTCTTCAACTATCCTTCATCTGAACTGCCATCTTAGTATTGAAGGAAATTAACAGAGAACATGACTGGGCAAAAACCCCAGCCTGCAATACCTACCACTAACCAGAGGGGGGAGCTGAGTGGCTACTTCTACACACCACACATCAAACAATCCCAAACCCAAAGTCCTTCAATACAGCCGCCCCCAAATATGCAAAGTCATATTTGTTATCCTGGAGAAGGACTGCCATTGAGAGCAGTCTCTGGAAGGCCTGGCAGTGGGACCAGACGGGCAACTGGCCTGGTGTAGCTCCGGTCGTTGACCTGGATGTCCGCTGTCCGGATCCTCCCGTCTGCACTCGGGGTGACCTTCGTTATACGACCTACAGGCCACGAGACTCTGGGAAGTTGTGGGTCCACAATCATAGCAACAGCACCTGGCTGTAGCGGAGTGGTGTCCCTCTGCCATTTCGATCGTGTCTGGAGGAATGGCAGGTGGTGTCTTATAAACTTCCTCCAGAACTGGTCAGCCAAGACCTGGGTATGTCTCCAGCGGCGTCGGCTCAGCAGCTCAGATTCCGTGTACACAACCTGAGGCAAAGAGGGGTCCTGCCGCCCCATCAAGAGCATGTTGGGTGTCACTGGATCTGGGTCTGCGATGTCACTGGATACATAACCCAGTGGCTTCGAATTGAGTATGCCCTCAATTTCAATAAGGACTGTGTGAAGGACCTCTTCTGTCACAGTCTGTGACTGGATGGTGGCATACAGGGCCGACTTGATGGACCTGATCTCTCTCTCCCAGGCCCCTCCAAAGTGGGGTGCACTTGGTGGATTAAACTGGAACTTCACCTGGTGCTTAGCCAGCTCGGACTGTAGGGCAGGGTGCATTGCTTTGAAGGAGTCGTGCAGTTCCCTCTCCCCTCCTCTGAAATTCGTGCCCTGGTCCGAGAGTAACTCAGCAGGTTTCCCTCTGCGGGAGATGAATCGGCGGAGTGCCATCAGAAAGGAATCCTGGTCCAGACTACTCAAGAGGTCTATGTGGACGGCGCGGGTAGTGAGGCACTTGAATAGTATACCCCAGCGCTTCTCCTGTCGTCGTCCTACCTTGACAGTAAGAGGACCGAAACAATCCATACCGGTGGAGAAGAACGGTGGCTTCAGCAACCGCAGACGTGCAGGTGGTAAGTCTGCCATCTGTGGTATAACTGGTTTTGCCCTCCATCTCTGGCACTCAGTACATGAATGTTGATGCCGCTTCACCGCCTCTCGTCCACGGAGGATCCAGTACTTCCGACGTAATTCAGCATAGAGGCGCTCAGATCCTGGGTGGCGAAGATCGCAGTCGACACTTTGGATTATGAGCCTGGTGACTGGGTGGGCTGGATCCAGGACGATAGGGTGAATGCTCTCAGCCTCAAGCAGGTCGCTGCGCCGCAGTCTTCCTCCAACCCGAATCAACTTGAGCTGTTTGTCATACTCAGGGGCAAGGGCGATGAGACGACTGGTGGAGGGGACTGGTTTGCTCTCTGACAGGTGCTTGAGGTCCTCTGGGAAGCATTCCACCTGCACTTGTCTCAGCAGGTCTCTCTCAGCATTACGATAGTCCTCGGCTGCTGGAGTAGAATGGTCCTTTGCCGTCCCGTGACGCTCCTGGACCACTGCTTCCATTAACTCTTTAAAACTGCTGAACTGGCTTGTGTCAGGTAAGTAGAGGAGTGGGGCAGTGGTTATGGAGCCACAGAATGTGGTTTTGCGCAACTCTTCACCCTCCAGGGACTCCGCTGTGGGTTTGGTTGGCCAGTGTTCAGGGGACTGATGCAGGAATGCTGGGCCGTGGCTCCAACGACTGCTTTTCCCTGCAAGGTCTCTTAGGCTCTTCCCACGGGTTATGTCGTCTGCGGGATTGTTTGCAGAGTCCACGTACCTCCAGGATTGGGCCTCGCTTATCTCCTGGATTTCAGCGACTCTGGCACCCACGAACACCTTGAATCTGCAGGAGTCTGACTGGATCCAAGTCAGGACAGTGGTTGAGTCCGTCCAGAGCGTCACCTCATCGAGTCTCAGGGTTAGCTCATGCTGTAGGAGCTTGGCCAGCTGGGCACCTGTCAAGGCTGCGCACAGTTCCAGCCTGGGCATTGTCTGCTGGCGCTTGGGGGCTACTCTTGATCGCGCTGTCAGGAAAGCTACTTCCACCTTCTTGCCTGGTATTTCTGTACGCAAGTATGCTACTGAGCCATAAGCTTTCTCAGATGCGTCACAGAAAATTTGCAGGCTTCGCAGAGCAGCAGGGTTGTCCAGAGGGGGGCTTGTATAACAACGAGGTAGGACAATCTCTGGAAGGTGTTGCAGCTCGGCTTCCCAACTCAGCCACGCCTTGAGAGCATCCGCTGGCAAGGAGGGATCATCCCATTCTCTTTCCTTCTTCCATAGGTACTGCACAATGATCTTGGCTCGCGTGGTGAAGGGTATGAGAAAACCTAGTGGATCATAAAGCCTTGCCAGCGTGCTGTAGATGTTCCTCATGGTAGGAGTAGGGCTTTCTGCAAGGTGATACTTGTAGCCTAGAGTGTCTGACGCACACAGCCAACGGAGTCCAAGGGTGAGCTCTTGAGGATCTTCATGGGATTCTGTGAGCCATAGCTCACTGCTCTCAGATCTTGACTCCTTCGGCAGATGGCTGATGACTTCCGGGACATTGCTAGCCCATTGGCGCAGATCGAAGCCACCTGTGGTAAGCTGGGCCCTGAGTTTGTCAACCAGCTGATGGGCTTCTTCAGTGGAGGGGAGACTTTGCAGGTGGTTATCTACATAGAAGCACCGCTCAATGGAAAAACGAACTTCATCCCCTGGTTGACAGTGGTCTGCCACATGCTTCTGCAGTGCATACGTTGCACAGCAGGGGCTGCATGTGGTTCCAAAGGGGAGGACTTGCCATTCATAGACATCTGGTGGTACTCCTCCTTTCAGATCCCTCCACAAGAAGCGCAGCAAAGGTCTGTCCTCTGGTAACAACCGCACCTGGTGGAACATGCCCTTGATGTCACTGCTGAGGGCGATAGCATGTTCCCGGAATCTTAGCAGGACACCAAGAATGCTGGAGGTAAGGGTCGGACCAGGTAGCAGTAACTCATTCAGGTTCTGGCCTTTATAGGTGTAGGAGCAGTTAAACACAATCCTATTTTTCCCATTGTGCGTCACCATGTGATGTGGGATAAACCAGGATTCGGTTGACTCGTTCACCTCCTCATCTTCAATCTTGACAACATAGCCGGCCTGTTTGAGTTTCAAGATCTCAGCCCCATAGGCTGCTGCTTTCTCTGGGTCTTTAAGCAGACGTCTTTCAGTGCTCCTCAGATTGGCTAGGACAGCTTCTTTGGGAGTGCGGAGGCAGGGCATATCCTTCACACGTAGCAGTGGTGTGGCGTAGCGCAAGACTCCATCAACCTCCACCCGTACTGTCTTCGTGTCAAGCATGTGCACCGCCTCTTGGTCCTGCCTCGAGCGCGTCACCAGCCTTTCACTTTTGTATGGCACCACATCCATCTGCCATAACTTCTCCACATGGTGTTGGAGCTGCTCTGAGGGTGAAAGTACGCCAATGTTCAAACAAAGTTCAGGCTGGAGTTGTTGCCGAACAACACTAGTGGGCCCTTGGATGACCCAGCCCAGTCTGGTCTTCACAGCCGCTGGTCCTCCTGGTGGCCCCAATCGGACTGGCTCTGTCGGGGTAATCAGGTGAGGATGGTCAGATCCAATGAGGACCATTGGCTGAACTCTATCTAGCGTTCTGAGCGGCAGGCCTTGCAGGTGTCTGTACCGGCGCTGGAGCATCTTAACAGGCTGAGAGTGTTCTGCCAATCCCAGAAGGTCTGCAGTAAAGGCTCTCTGGATCTGGAAGGTCTTTTGCGGTTGACCGGCAGGTGAAATGGTGAATGAGACAGAAAAGCCCTGCAGCACTTTAAGGTCTTGGTGCACTGTTCTAAGAGCAATCTCCTCTGGCTCACCTGTCAGATGTAAGGCCTTTGTAGCAGCTTGAAGGAGCATTGTTCGCTCTGAGCCATCATCAAGTATTGCATAAGTCTCCAAAGCCTTCTCCCCATGGTGTAGCACCACCTTCAACACCTTTAAGAGCACTTGGCTGGAGCCTGCCTTACGATCTAGATAGAGTACTTCGTTGGTCGGAGCACTCACAAGGAAGGATTTCTCCTCAGTGGCTGGTTTTGCGTTGAGGTCATGAAGGGCGTCCAGATGTCTCCCTCCACAGGACTTACACCTAGCCTTCAGTCGACATTGGGCGGCTTGATGGGAACGAGCACAACGCCAGCACCTTCTGTTGCTCTTGATCCAGGCACTGCGCTGCTCAGTAGTGAGCTGACTGAACGTAGTACACTGGTTCAAGTAGTGCTGGGCATTGGTACAGTATGGGCATGATGGCAGGATCTTGCTTGCAGGACTGGCGTTAGCCGATGTACTGTCTGGGGACTTCTCAGTACTGTGGAGTACAGTAGTGGGCATAGCTGACTTTGAATCCTTTCGTCGCTCTTTCTTTCCCTCTGTGGTCTCTTTCACTTCTCTGAACAAGCACTGCCCATACTCTTGGACCTTTAGCTCGAACTCTAGCCAGTCAGAGAAGTCGAACAATGTAGGGACTCGAACATTGAATGGATGCACATATTTCATGAAATCAGCACGCCGTTCCTGTGGGAGCTTGGACATCAGCCTGGTTACATGCGACCCACACTTTAGCTCTATATGACCCTCTTCTCCCAGCTTGTCGAGCATACCAACCAAAGCTCTCACTCTGAGGGCAAACCTCTTGAAGGCGGCTGCATCATGGCTTCGGATGCTGGGTGCCTCCATTAACTCTGCAATGCGCCGTAACGCCAACTGATGGGGTTGCCCATAATGCACGGTTAGTGAGGCCATGGTGTCCGTATATGGTTGGGAGGAGTTCATATAGGAGTCTGCTATGAGGAGTGCATCTTCAAATTTCAGATGGTCCAGAAGTATTTGGTATTTAAACCTTTCTGTAGCATCTGCAGGGAGAAGGTTCTCAAGTGAGTCTTTCATCCTATTAAACTCACGGGGGTCCCCTTTAGTGAAGTCTGGAATGGTAGCTTTAGGCCCTCTATAGACACTTTCTCTCTGTCGGTGGGCATAGGCTCCCTCATGGCTAGGGTCAGTGAATGGGGCTTGGCGTCCAGAGCTCGGATGAATGGGTCCAGCTTGAGTGGACAGTTGCTCTGGCCGGTGAGTGTGTCCTTGAGACACAGATCCCTCAGAATACTGCTCACAGTACTCAGCCACCCTTAGTGGGGGCTCTGGGGCCCTCCCCATCTTTCTAAGACAGGCTGTCAGCTCTTCCACGAGAGACACTGGCAGAGGAACTGCTGCCGATGAATACGGCGTGTCGTCCTCTGCTACAGATGGGGGAGGAGGAGGCCATTCCCCATCGTCAGCTTCATCCTTCACAGCTACACCCATGGGGGGAGCAGGTGCCGTCATGGCCTGTGGAGCTGACTGTGAGAGGCTGCGAGGCACTGCATCCACAGGTGGCACTGGCGGTATGCGTGCTGGTAAATGGGTAACAGGATCTGGCCGTAGAGAGGAGGGAGGAGGAGGCCGGGATATGTCTGGCTGTTTACTTGTATTGAGCTGCCTTTGTATCTCCATTACAGTGGCCTGAAGCCTGCGATTCTCTTCCTTAACCTGACGCAGCTCCTCTTGCATAGCAGGTGAGGGGTCTGGTGGTGCTCTCATAAACTGTGGATCAGGGGTGCTACTATACTGGAGTCCCGAGTACACCGACTCTCTGGGATACTTTGGTCGAGCATCATACAATGGGGTCCACGGGTTAGAGAGCACAGATGAAGCAGAGCTGTCTCCACGCCTCTCCCGACTGTAGTATGGCTGCTGGGTTAGGAGATCATGCTGGCTTGGTGCTGCTGTAGCGAAGGGATGTCTATCCATGGGTGGCAGCTGCACTTCGTAATCATCCATCCATGCGGGGGGACGTATCTGACGTCGCGGGCGATTATCCGCATGTGTAGTCGTATCTCTCCTCTCATGTGGAAACATTTTAAATGTGCACAGTGATCACTCTTCCCGGGTTTCGGCACCAAATGTAATGAGGGATTCTAATATTTCAATTAAAAACTGGTTGTGGGAATGGTGACCGCTGTGAAGCATCAGTCAAATGCTTGATGTCCAAAATGTTGTGGTTTATTCACCATCAAAGAAGATCCATACAATATTTGTATACTGGTGGGTTTAAAGCAGATACAGAGTGTGTGTGTGTGGTTCTACAAACAGAAAAAGCAGAAAATAAACCTAATTAGCATTGCCATGTGGCTGGCTGGACATCATAATTACAATTACCAACTATCATCAAAAATATAATAAAAATACACATCTATCTGTAAATAATAATGTCAGTAATTTACTTACATATCCTTGGACGCACACAGAACACAAAAACCAGTGGATGGCGAACTAAACCAAAGATACAAAGCAGATTGTGTCTTCAACTATCCTTCATCTGAACTGCCATCTTAGTATTGAAGGAAATTAACAGAGAACATGACTGGGCAAAAACCCCAGCCTGCAATACCTACCACTAACCAGAGGGGGGAGCTGAGTGGCTACTTCTACACACCACACATCAAACAATCCCAAACCCAAAGTCCTTCAATACAAACAGATATTGTATCATCCAGTTTAGTCAGTGTCCTGTATAATTTAGACAGTAGTTTGGGGGGGGGGGGTTAAATCTAGAAACTCTGATATATTAGTTAGAATGTATAAATCTCCATCGATATGCTTAAATGTGTTTCTAATTATAGCTTTAATTTGCTCATATTCTAAGGATTTATTTTTGTTAATGCCATATTGCAAATTTAATCTAGCAAATGTGATAAACTCTGTGCTTTCAAACAAATGATCCAGATAGTTTATACCTTTATTCTTCCAGTACGGAAACTTGATCACATTATTGTTTTGTAGAATGTCAAATCTGAAATGATGATATTACAGCATATTTCCTGTTCTGTGTCTATCCAGGGATCATCTTAGAAATTATAATTTATCAATTTTGAGATGTATTGTAATCTATTTGCTAAGTAGTAGTTTTGGAAGTTAGGTAAATCGAATCCTTTGAATCAATCTCACTGGATGATCTGGTGAACTGGAAAGTGCTTTGAGATGACATGATGTGAATTGGAGCTATAGAAATAAACTGAATAGAATTTCATAGTTGAACATCTTTAATGGCCTCCAGCAGGAACCAAGAAATGGTTTAAAATATAAGTCTTTAATTAAATTAGAAAAAAAAACTTAAAGCATCTCATAGATGTAATTATTGATTTGCTTTTTTCTCTTTTGTCTGGAAAAAAAAATCATTTAAAAGCAAACATGAGGCCAAATGATCACAGTTAGTAAAATAATAACTTTATTAAAGTTCTATTCGGTAAAAGCTGCATTTTTTAAATTTCTGTCTGTTAATTTTATTTATCTCACACTCGTTTTCGTTATGGCCTGTTGGTATTTAAACAAAATAAAAACCATCAAAATAATTAAAATAATTAAACAAAATGATCGCTTTGTTCCCTTTTGCTCTGAAACGGTAAAGCTGATTCCCGTCCTGAGGGCATCGGTCCGCCATGTTGGCGCCTCTTTCCTCCAAGCTGCTTCCGTCTGTAGAGGAATAACGGGTCTCCTGCTGGTTGAGAAGGTTACAGATCTCAGATCTGCTTCAGTTAGAGTTGACAGTGATCTCTAAATAACCGCTGCTGCAGATTATTGCGCAGAAAGCATCTTAACTTTAGTCACATTTACATTTGAAGCTGCTGTCAGAATAAAGCAGGATTTAGAGACTTCACTGGAAACGATCTTCTGACCCTTCTGAGGGCAACGCTGGCGCCTGCATCCAGACCTGGGTTCCCATAGCAACAGAGGAGGCAGATAACAGTGATCTGTTGAGCCATTTGTGTCCACTGTAAGGGAGAGATTAGGCAGATCACCTGAGTTCATTAAACTCTGTATTTCATGTCTCAGGTCTTATTTTAAGAATTAATCACTAAAGCTCAAATAAATGACTGGATTTATTGTTATTAATCATTTATCCTCTAATTATTTAGTGATCAATTAATCATAAACTAGAGAGTACAGACTTTAAATGTTCACTAAAAGAAAAACTCAGAACAGCAATTAAACAGAAACCAAAATACACACGTTTTACGTTAAAGTGAAATAAAAACATATTTTTCTGTAAACATGATCAGAACTCCTCATCATTATGTTGTTTTTCTTTTACTTTTTTTTTATACAAAATTTGTAACAAATCTTTTATTTTAAGTCACTTGTTTAGGGATTTATTTGAATCTGCTACAAGCAACACTTTCTGATCTGATAAAGAATAATAACTACATTCATATATTAGTGGAATAATTCATATCTATGGGTTTTAAATTACAATTGTTGTAGAAATTCAACAAACCAACAGTCAGTTTAAGATGCAATTAACCCCACAGTGAAAAAACAACAACAAATGTTTGAATTTAATTTCTGGAGTTTCTATATTCCTGAGTTTTCCCACATGATCACTGGACAGGAACGTTTAATTTCAATTCAATTTCAATTCAGTTTATTTATATAGCGCCAAATTCACAACACATGTCATCTCAAGGCACTTTACAGTTCAACCAGATCATACAGTCAAATTGATACAAAGTTTTCTATCTAAGGAAAACCAGTTGATTGCATTGACTCATTGACTCAAATACAATCCCCCACACTAAGCATGCTTGTAGCGACAGTGGAGAGGAAAAACTCCCTTTTAACAGGAAGAAACCTCCAGCAGAACCAGGCTCAGTGTGAGCGGCCATCTGCCGAGGCCGACTGGGGTTCAAGGAGACAGAAGCAGAGATACAAAAAGCAGCTGTAAAAGGCGGCCCCGTCCAGGAAACACACAGCCAGGCAGACGAGCTCCAAGGCAGCTCCCATGCCAGAGGACGAAGAGAGCACATCCACTCAGTCACGGCCAGAGAAACAGGACCACACTGGAAAACAGGCCGATCTCCAACATCTATAAACAAGGGTGTTGATGGAAGCAGCACAGCTGATGTTTCTTTCCAGGATGACGTCACAGCCAAACAGGAACAGACGAGGCAAAGCTACTCTGAGGAAAAGCAGAGAGAGCAGAAGGTTAGAGATTGAACTAACAGATTCTGCAGAATAGGAGAACAGAGAGAGAATGAAGCAGAATGATGAAATGGGGGTCCCTATGTCCTCCAAAAGTCTAAGCCTATAGCAGCATAACTATAGAGATAGCTCAGGATAACCTGAGCCACTCTAACTAGAAGCTTTATCAAAAATGAAAGTTTTAAGCCTAGCCTTAAAAGTAGACAGGGTGTCTGCCTCACGGACTAAAACTGGTAGTTGGTTCCACAGGAGAGGAGCCTGAGAACTAAAAGATCTGCCTCCCATTCTACTTTTAGAAATTCTAGGAACCACTAGTAAACCTGCAGATTGAGAGCGAAGTGCTCTGTTAGGAACATAAGGAACAATCAGATCTCTGATATCAGATGGAGCTTGGCCATTTAAGGCTTTATATTCTCTGTTCTCCTATTCTGCAGAATCTGTTAGTTCAATCTCTAACCTTCTGCTCTCTCTGCTTTTCCTCAGAGTAGCTTTGCCTCGTCTGTTCCTGTTTGGCTGTGACGTCATCCTGGAAAGAAACATCAGCTGTGCTGCTTCCATCAACACCCTTGTTAATAGATGTTGGAGATCGGCCTGTTTTCCAGTGTGGTCCTGTTTCTCTGACCGTGACTGAGTGGATGTGCTCTCTTCGTCCTCTGGCATGGGAGCTGCCTTGGAGCTCGTCTGCCTGGCTGTGTGTTTCCTGGACGGGGCCGCCTTTTACAGCTGCTTTTTGTATCTCTGCTTCTGTCTCCTTGAACCCCAGTGGGCCTCAGCAGATGGCCGCTCACACTGAGCCTGGTTCTGCTGGAGGTTTCTTCCTGTTAAAAGGGAGTTTTTCCTCTCCACTGTCGCTACAAGCATGCTTAGTGTGGGGGATTGTATTTGAGTCAATGAGTCGATGCAATCAACTGGTTTTCCTTAGATAGAAAACTTTGTATCAATTTGACTGTATGATCTGGTTGAACTGTAAAGTGCCTTGAGATGACATGTGTTGTGAATTTGGCGCTATATAAATAAACTGAATTGAATTGAAATATGTGAGAAGAAGGATTTTAAATTCTATTCTTGATTTAACAGGAAGCCAATGAAGAGAAGCCAGGATAGGAGAGATATGATCTCTCTTTTTCATTTTCATTAGAACTCTGGCTGCAGCATTTTGGATCAGCTGAAGGCTTTTAACTACAGTTTGTGGACTTCCTGATAGTAAAGAATTACAATAGTCCAGCCTTGAAGTAACAAATGCATGGACTAGTTTCTCAGCATCACCCCTGGACAGGAGATTGCTCATTTTTGCAATGTTCCTCAGATGAAAGAAGGAAATTCTAGAAACCTCTTTGATCTGGGATTTAAATGACAGGTCCTGATCAAAAATAACACCAAGATTTTTTACTTTATTATCTGAAATCAGTTTAATCCCATCCAAATGAAGTGACTGGCTAATCAGTTTCTTTTTCAGAGACTCTGGTCCAAAGACTATAACTTCTGTTTTATCTGCATTCAGAAGCAGAAAATTAAGAGTCATCCAGGTTTTTATGTCTTCAAGACATGCCTGTAATCTATGTAATGGGTTAGCTTCATCTGGATTTATAGACAGATATAGCTGGGTATCATCAGCATAACAGTGGAAATTAATCCCATGCTGTCTAATAATTCTACCAATTGGGAGCATGTATAAAGTAAAGAGAATTGGTCCTAGCACTGATCCCTGTGGTACTCCACAGGTAACCTTTGAGCGTGTTGAAGATCTATCATTAACATGAACAAACTGAATTCGATCAGATAGATAAGATTTAAACCAGTCTAGTGCTGTTCCTTTAATTCCAACAAAATATTCAAGTCTTTCTAAAAGAATATTATGGTCAACTGTATCAAATGCAGCACTAAGATCCAACAGGACGAGCACAGATACAAGTCCATTATCTGAGGCCATGAGAATATCATTAGTGACTTTCACCAGAGCTGTTTCAGTGCTATGATGAGCTCTAAAGCCAGACTGAAACTCTTCAAAAAGTTCATTATGGTGGAAGTGATCGCAGACTTGTTTGGCAACTACTTTCTCAAGAGATCTCTAGAGATTCCCAGCATATTTAGAGACATGCCTTTCTAAGCACACGTCATTTTTCTGAATTAATGCTGAAATAAAACTATACTTTATAATAAAGACATACTTTCTGCTATGAATGGAGGTCAGCAGGTAGGATTAATGCTGACATCTACAGATGTTTGCTTTTATTTGCTGCTGAAGGGCTGAAATCTCTGCTCTGTGAGCAGAAGTTTCTCTGCTGCCCTCTAGTGTTTCATCATGAAATACAACCTCTTTCAAAAGGCGCCTGCTATGGAAGCCCGTTTCTGCCAAATGAAAGGAAAAACATACCAAATAGAAAGTCAGAATTATGAGATCAAATTTTGTGTCATAATTTTGACTTTGAAAGTAGATATTATGACTTTGAATCTCATAAATATGACTTTCTATGTGGCATTTCTTTTACCTTAATGTGGCAGAAACGGGCTTCCCTAGTTTCCCAACCGGTGGTACTCGAACCCCTAGTGGTCAATGAATGCATTGTAAAGTGTACGTGAAAATTCTTACGTTGTAAGATAAAATAGGGCTGAGATCTGCTTTGCTTTGTTAGGACCCAATTGAAAATTTAAACAAGCTTTTATTAACCAATAAGTAAGTTTTTCTTCTATGTTTGAGTTTAGCTTAACAATCAGAGGAACAGAGTGGATGTAGAGAACAGCCAATCAGCTGGTTTCACTCTGAGCTCAGCGAAGCAGCTCAGGTTTCTGCAGGAAAACAAATAAAACTCTTTAAGTCAGTCTGATTATAAAGTTTTGCTCCCAATTCATCAAAATTAAAGATGATTATAAGGGAGTTACTCAGAGGAGCTCCAGTTTTTATAGAATAGGATTTAGGTTAGGTTTATAATAGGTTATATAAATAGGTTTATAATAGGATCTTATTTTGTATTTATTTAATTTCCTTGTTAACTTCCAGGCAACATATTTATGTTGTGTTCTTCTTAGAGAGGGAGAGCATAAATTTATATAAATTATTAAATGAATTAAAATCTTAAGAAAGAGAGATACTTTATTAATCCCAATAGGGGAAGTTCACCTGCCTGATAGCAAAGATGGAAATAAAATAATAAAATAGGATAAAAAACAGAAAATTTGATAAAAAAAATTAATAATAATAAAAAAACTGTCTTTCCAGAGGCTTTAAACTGTCTAATGGCAGCCAGGACAAAATACACTCTACATCTGCTTCTCACAGAGATCAGCCTGGAAATGGTCTTTATTTTACTTATTGTACTTTGCATGTTTGGACAATCATCGATGCTTTAGACTGAGAGGGAAACTCATGGCGAGACGAAATGTCCAAAGGAGAAGAACTGAAAAAGGTTGGAAAACACTGAACTAACGATTTCTAGAAAACATTAGAATATGGATGGATGGATGGATGGATGGATGATGGATGGATGGATGGATGGATGGATGGATGGATGGATGGATGGATGGATGATGGATGGATGGATGGATGGATGGATGATGGATGGTTGGATGATGGATGGATGGAGGATGGATGGATGGTGGACGGATGATGGATGGATGGATGGATGATGGATGGTTGGATGATGGATGGATGGATGGATGATGGATGGTTGGATGATGGATGGATGATGGATGGATGATGGATGGATGATGGATGGATGGATGATGGATGATGGATGGATGGATGATGGACGGATGATGGATGGATGGATGATGGATGGATGATGGATGGATGGATGATGGATGGATGATGGATGGATGATGGATGGATGGATGGATGATGGATGGTTGGATGATGGATGGATGGATGGATGGATGGATGATGGATGGTTGATGGATGGATGGATGGATGGTTGGATGGTTGGATGGATGGATGGATGATGGATGGATGGATGGATGGTTGGATGGATGGATGGATGATGGATGATGGATGGATGGTTGGATGGATGGATGATGGATGGATGGTTGGATGGATGGATGGATGATGGATGGATCGATGGATGATGGATGGTTGGATGGATGGATCGATGGATGATGGATGGTTGGATGGATGGATGGATGGTTGGATGGATGGATGATGGATGGATGGATGGATGATGGATGGATGGTTGGTTGGATGGATGGATGATGGATGGATGGTTGGTTGGATGGATGGATGATGGATGGATGGATGGTTGGATGGATGGATGGATGGATGGATGATGGATGATGGATGGATGGATGGATGGTTGGATGGATGGATGGATGGATGGCTGGATGATGGATGGATGGATGGTTGGATGGATGGATGGATAGATGGATGATGGATGGTTGGATGGATGATGGATGGATGGATGATGGATGGATGGTTGGATGGATTATGGATGGATGGTTGGATGGATGGATGATGGATGATGGATGAATGGATGATGGATGGATGGATGATGGATGGATGGATAGATGGATGGATGGTGGATGGATGGATGGTTGGATGATGGATGGATGGATGGATGATGGATGGATGGATGGATGGATGGATGGATGGTTGGATGGATGGATGGATAATGGATGGATGGATGATGGATGGTTGGATGCATGATGGATGGATGGATGGATGGTTGGATGGATGAATTTTGGATGGATGGATGGATGGATGATGGATGGATGGTTGGATGGATTATGGATGGATGGTTGGATGGATGGATGATGGATGGTTGGATGATGGATGGATGGATGGATGATGGATGGATGGTTGGATGGATGGATGAAAAATGGATGGATTATGGATGGATGATGGATGGATGGATGATGGATGGATGGTTGGATGGATTATGGATGGATGATGGATGGTTGGATGGATGGATGGATGGATGATGGATGGATGGATTGACGGATGGACGGATGGATGGTTGGATGGATGGATGGATGATGGATGGATGGATTGTTGGATGGATGGATGGATTGACGGATGGACGGATGGATGGTTGGATGATGGATGGATGATGGATGGATGGATGGATGATGGATGGATGGATGATGGATGATGGATGGATGGATGGACGAATGGATGGTTGGATGGATGGATGATGGATGGATTGACGGATGGATGGTTGGATGATGGATGGACGGATTGATGGATGGATGGATGGATGGATGGATTGACGGATGGATGGATGGATGGATGGATGGACGGATGGATGGTTGGATGATGGATGGACGGATTGATGGATGGATGGATGGATGGTTGGATGATGGATGGACGGATTGATGGATGGATGGATGATTGGTGGATGATGGATGGATGGACGGATGGATGAAGGTTGGATGGATGGATGAAGGTTGGATGGATGGATGGATGGATGGATGACGGATGGATGGTTGGATGATGGATGGATGGATGGATGGATGGATGGATGATTGGTGGATGGCTGGATGGTTGGATGGATGGATGGATGACGGATGGATGGTTGGATGATGGATGGATGGATGGTTGGATGATGGATGGACGGATTGATGGATGGATGGATGGATGATTGGTGGATGACGGATGGACGGATGGATGGTTGGATGATGGATGGATGGATGGATGAAGGTTGGATGGATGGATGGATGGATGGATGATTGGTGGATGGATGGATGGATGGATGATGGATGGATGAAGGTTGGATGGATGGATGGATGGATGACGGATGGACGGATGGATGGTTGGATGATGGATGGATGGATGGATGGATGGATGATGGATGGATGAAGGTTGGATGGATGGATGGATGGATGACGGATGGACGGATGGATTGACGGATGGACGGATGGATGGTTGGATGGATGGATGGATGATGGATGGATGGATTGTTGGATGGATGGATGGATTGACGGATGGATGGTTGGATGGATGGATGGATGATGGATGGATTGTTGGATGGATGGATGGATTGACGGATGGACGGATGGATGGTTGGATGGATGGATGGATGGATGGATGGACGAATGGATGGTTGGATGGATGGATGATGGATGGATTGACGGATGGATGGTTGGATGATGGATGGACGGATTGATGGATGGATGGATGGATGGATTGACGGATGGATGGATGGATGGATGGATGGACGGATGGATGGTTGGATGATGGATGGACGGATTGATGGATGGATGGATGGATGGATGGACGGACGGATGGATGGTTGGATGATGGATGGACGGATTGATGGATGGATGGATGGATGATTGGTGGATGATGGATGGATGGACGGATGAATGAAGGTTGGATGGATGGATGAAGGTTGGATGGATGGATGGATGGATGGATGGATGACGGATGGATGGTTGGATGATGGATGGATGGATGGATGGATGAAGGTTGGATGGATGGATGGATGATTGGTGGATGGCTGGATGGTTGGATGGATGGATGGATGACGGATGGATGGTTGGATGATGGATGGATGGATGGTTGGATGATGGATGGACGGATTGATGGATGGATGGATGGATGATTGGTGGATGACGGATGGACGGTTGGATGATGGATGGATGGATGGATGGATGAAGGTTGGATGGATGGATGGATGGATGGATGAAGGTTGGATGGATGGATGGATGGATGATTGGTGGATGGATGGATGGATGGATGATGGATGGATGAAGGTTGGATGGATGGATGGATGGATGACGGATGGACGGATGGATGGTTGGATGATGGATGGATGGATGGATGGATGATGGATGGATGAAGGTTGGATGGATGGATGGATGGATGGATGACGGATGGACGGATGGATGGTTGGATGATGGATGGATGGATGGATGGATGGTTGGATGATGGATGGATGGATTAATAAATAATGATGGACATTTACTCACAGAATGAATGGTTAACTTTAATTTTTAGAAAATGTTCACCTACATCCACAACATTATCCAACCTTCACATTAGCAGCATTTCACAGTAAACAGTTATAGAAAACAACTGAACAGTCAGTTCAGGCTGTTCCTCCTCCTCCTCCTTCTAGAAGGTTCCTTATGGCTGATTAGATCCAGTCTATAATTGATAAAGCAGCTTTGGCCAGCTCTAAAACCATACGTGTTATTTACCAACTTTATATATTTTATCTATTTTACTTAGAATGTCTCTTTTTAACAATAACTACGTTTAAAAATTTTACTTCGAATGAATTACAAATTTCAGTTACACGAATTTAATGTGGTGCTTTAAATTAACTGAGTTGAAATGATATGAGATTTATGGTTTTTGGTTTATGACATGCAGATCTTTTTTCTTTATTTGTTTTTTTAACACATGGAAAACTATGGAAATTATTTTCAGATTTCACATAAATCCATTAATCCTGCGGAAAAAAAGGATTTTGATCAGGAAGGATCTTATTTTATCGACTTACAGATGGAACAACAGAGAGGAGAGTTCTGTTAAATGTAAAAACGGCCTGCCATAGCCCCCTTTAAACCTATGCACAGTGTTGGGACTAACCGACTTAACTCCGCCTCAATTCCAACATGCAGAACTTGAAATTTGAAAGGTTTTACGTGTATGAAAGTTGAGCTTTACTGTTTTATTCTTTACTTCACGTGTTATAGCAGAATATCGCCAGTGATATTGATCTAAAACTAATAATAAAACACAAACGTTTGCTTGAAATCTGGTCGCTGACAGCAGTGTCTACTCCTTCCTCTGAAAGCAAACAGATCCTTGTTCTTTTCCACACGTTCCTTAAAAAAATCTCTCATTGTTTCACAGTGTCCAAATGTTCTCATCCCACTGAAAACTGTTGTAAACCATATACCTGTAATAAAAATGAAATAGAAAATGAAGTGCACGTGTAATCAAAGACTATATGCAGAAGGAAATAATTTTTTCCTGGTTGAAATTTAGTACTTAAATCTATATTTGTGTTTTATATTAACTTACAATTTATCACTGTTGTACTATCCTTAATAAACAGTTTGTGTTCTAACATCAGCCATTTTATTTCATCCCATATTGCCAGAATTGGCAGTATGGGATGAAATAAAACCTGCTGTAATCTGTTCCCCCTGTCTAAATCAGACAAAAAAGGCCCCAGCTTTTTCATTTTTGGCTTATAAGCATCTTTTATGATGACAATTCATTCCTGAAACTTTGGAGTTACAAGGGGGGAACAAATTATAGCAGGCCACCTGCTGTAAAGGGCAATTTTGCAGGCAACTACCTACTATGTAGCATTGTCAGTTTGTTCTGCCCTGAAATAAATTGGCACTTTGAAACATATCTTTGTTGCTTGTATATAGAATTGCTTAGCAGAGTTTCATGATGCAAATGCATGTCAAGTTCTTCAACAGATGGTATTATTCTCCAGTGCAATAACATTTCTGAAATGAAGTCTAGAAGGGCATAATGTGAACCTTTAAAAAAAAAAAAAAGTAACTAAATAGTTTCTTTTCACAGTAACGCATTACCTTATGGTGTAAGTAACTGAGTTAGTAACTAAGTTACTTTTGAAATGAAGTAACTAGTAACAGAAACTAGTTACTGCTTTTCAGTAACTAGCACAACACTGCCTATGCATTAAGTTGAGCAACAATCTCCTCCTTTGACATCTTCCTCTCTTCTGTATCTTTTGTATCCTCTCCTCCTCCTTTCTCTGTCATTTAAACACATTCTCAGTTTATCTTTCATTTCTTCATTAAAATCTCTAGTTTCAGTCGGTGAAATAGGCGCTTCTGTTGCCTGTTGTCATGGTGACTCGTCTATCCACTGATAACGGCTTTTCATTCTTGTTACGCACGTGTTAAACTCTGATTGGACCTACTTCACAGCAGCTTTTATAAAGCTAAATACTCGGAGTTGAATCTGAGTCTGACTTTGTTAAACCTGCTAGTCCAAGCGATTACTGAACAAGAGGAGCTAAAAATGTTGCCATCACCTTTAAAAATCAGTGGTTTATATTGTTAGGTTTATTCAATGATGATTATAAAATTAATGTGTGTTTATGAAACATTTGTGCGAGGGGATGCTCCACTCATGATCCAGTCAGGAGACCATCCTGCCTCGTCATTCTGATGGAGCATTCTGTCTTTATGAACTGATCAATTGTTCTGTCAGAACAATACTCTGTTTGTAACCATGCGTCATGTTCTGTTAATAAAACGCTCTGTGGAGGAGGTCCAGTGGGAGACAGTGTGTTTGAGTCTGGGGTTCAACTGTCTCTCCTTCTGCAGAAATTGTATCCATTACTGTGTATTTCAGTTCTTCTTTTGCAAACCTACATTTATGAACCCAACATATACACTATATTGCCAAAAGTATTTGCTCACCCATCCAAATTATTGGAATCAGGTGTTCCAATCACTTCCATGGCCACAGGTGTATAAATTCAAGCACCTAGGCATGCAGACTGTTTTTACAAACATTTGTGAAAGAATGGGTCGCTCTCAGGAGCTCAGTGAATTCCAGCGTGGAACTGTGATAGGATGCCACCTGTGCAACAAATCCAGTCGTGAAATTTCCTCGCTCCTAAATATTCCACAGTCAACTGTCAGCTGTATTATAAGAAAATGGAAGTGTTTGGGAACGACAGCAACTCAGCCACGAAGTGGTAGGCCACGTAAACTGACGGAGCGGGGTCAGCGGATGCTGACGCGCATAGTGCGAAGAGGTCGCCAACTTTCTGCAGAGTCAATCACTACAGACCTCCAAACTTCATGTGGCCTTCAGATTAGCTCAAGAACAGTGCGCAGAGAGCTTCATGGAATGGGTTTCCATGGTCGAGCAGCTGCATCCAAGCCATACATCACCAAGTGCAATGCAAAGCGTCGGATGCGGTGGTGTAAAGCACGCCGCCACTGGACTCTAGAGCAGTGGAGACGCGTTCTCTGGAGTGACGAATCGCGCTTCTCCATCTGGCAATCTGATGGACGGGTCTGGGTTTGGCGGTTGCCAGGAGAACGGTACTTGTCTGACTGCATTGTGCCAAGTGTAAAGTTTGTTGGAGGGGGGATTATGGTGTGGGGTTGTTTTTCAGGAGCTGGGCTTGGCCCCTTAGTTCCAGTGAAAGGAACTCTGAATGCTTCAGCATACCAAGACATTTTGGACAATTCCATGCTCCCAACTTTGTGGGAACAGTTTGGAGCTGGCCCCTTCCTCTTCCAACATGACTGTGCACCAGTGCACAAAGCAAGGTCCATAAAGACATGGATGACAGAGTCTGGTGTGGATGAACTTGACTGGCCTGCACAGAGTCCTGACCTCAACCCGATAGAACACCTTTGGGATGAATTAGAGCGGAGACTGAGAGCCAGGCCTTCTCGTCCAACATCAGTGTGCGACCTCACAAATGCGCTTCTGGAAGAATGGTCAAAAATTCCCATAAACACACTCCTAAACCTTGTGGACAGCCTTCCCAGAAGAGTTGAAGCTGTTCTAGCTGCAAAGGGTGGACCGACGTCATATTGAACCCTATGGATTAGGAACGGGATGTCACTTAAGCTCATATGTGAGTCAAGGCAGGTGAGCAAATACTTTTGGCAATATAGTGTATCTTAGGGTTCCAAAGACCCGGTTCTGGTTTCTTTTGGACGCCATCTTTCCTAGTAATGTCCCATGGTGGCTGTTTTGACAGGTTTCTCAAAGAGGATTAGACAAAGGACCAGGGTGATATCAGATACAGGTGTCTCTTCAGCCGGGCGCATCAGCTGTCTTCAGGTAAGAGAACAGTTCGTGTCGTGACACAGAAAGCGGATGAGCCGGACAGGAAGTGGAAGAGTGTGGAGGAGTTTGAGCCTCTGCACTCCGAGCACGCACCGGATCGTCAATCTGCAGAGCTGCATCAGAGGATGAGGAGGAACTGAGGAAGAACAGACACAGGGGAACCTTAGCCCTGAACAATGACTGACAGGATCTAAAGTTTGCAGTGTAGTTCACACACTGACACCTCATGGCTGCTTCTGCTCATTTAATGCATTAACCTACAGAATGTCCTGATTACGCCTTCAGGGAAAACAAACTTGCACATTTCTCTCACTGATGATGTGTATGCTGATTGACATGGTGGCACTTTGAGGGTCCAAAAATAAAAAGATTTATTTTTGTTTTGCGTGTATGTTTCCTCATCCTAGGGTTGTTCACAATGCATTATTGCTCTCAATCATGTAGTGAATCTTTGATGAACCTCCTGGAGGCTTCGACCTGACTGGCCTGATTGAGCCAGGATTTCCTGATAAAGATTAGTGTATGATCTAACTCTGAATCACCGAATTCTATTATGAAAATCTTGATGATGCAGAAGCTAATTAGTCCCACCAGCTTTCAGTTTGATGGAGGCCCAGTCACTGCGACTCTCCAGGATCTCCAGAAGTCGGGAACAGAGACGGACGTGGCCGACGTAGTCCAGGAACATGGAGATAATGGGACCCGATATCTGGTAGAGAGCTGAGTTAGAGATGGCCTCGCAGTACTGGAACACACACAGGAACACCCCCATGTTACCCTTGGTCCTACAATAGTAGGCTGGTTCAGTCTTCCAGCACCTAAAGTTAGGTCCATGTGGACATAGATGAGTCACTTTGTGGAAAGAATCTGATTGGCCTGAAGAGAGTCCTGAGCTACACCAACACCTTTGGTTCTGATCTTGAGATGTTTGGTTCTCTTTTTGCGTTTATCTTGATAATCTGTAGCTTTTTATTATAACCTTTAAATGTGGCTTCTTAAATATTAAATGGTCTAGGCTTATAGAGCTCTTAATCCAAGACTCCAAAGTGATTCACATGCTGATGGTGGTGAGTTACAGTGGAGCCACAGCAGCTATAGGGCACGCTGACGCAAGACATGCTGCCATACACTAGCACCACCAAGCCCTCTCACCACTAAAAGGAACATCAAAAACACAGCGACAATGACAAATCTGGTTTAATTGTAATAAAATATTCTTTGTGGAACCTTTTGCTTTATGATTATTAATTGATTAATTGAAAAATAATCAACAGATTAATCAATATACAACATAATCTTTAGTTACAGCTCTTCTTGCAAATGGCACTAGGGCTGCAACCTTGCATGATGATGGTGAGGTGGGCTAATGTCAGCATGATGATAGCAAGTTGGATAAATGTTAGCAAGATGATGGCAAGCCAAGCTAATCTTAGCATAATGAAAGTAAGACAGGCTAATGTTAGCATAATGATGGTAAGGCAGGCTAATGTTAGCATAATGATAGTAAGGCAGACTAATGTTAGCATAATGATAGTAAGGCAGGCTAATGTTAGCATAATGATAGTAAGGCAGGCTAATTTTAGAGTAATGATGGCAAGGCAGGCTATTGGGCTACCACCCACACAGCATCGTCATCATCGTCCTCTTCCTCCCCTGAGCCAGGAGAAGTGAGTGCTTCAGGAGCTGGATGCAGCAGTAGCAGCTCAACTACGTACAACTGCTGTTTAGCTTATCAAGGCTGCGCTTTAAAAAACCAAATTGTCTAGAGAGCTGCTCTAAAGAAATTTCTTTTTGTTTACACTTATGTATACAAAATGACAAAATAAATTTGTCAAAGCCTAAGTCTGAGACTAATGATAGCATAATGGTAGCAAGGTGGGCTAATGGCACCATGATGATAGCAAAGTAGACTAATAACATCATGATGACAAGGCAGGCTATTGCTAGAATGATGTAGCAAGGTGGGCTAATGGTAGCATGATGATGGCAAGGCATGCTAATGTTAGCATGATGGTAGCAAGATGGGCTAATGGCAGCATGGTGATAGCAAGGTAGGCTAAGAGCATGATGATAGCAAGGTGGGCTAATAGAATGATGATGGCGAAGCAGGCTAATGGTAGCATGATTGTAGAAATGTGGGCTAATGGTAGCATGATAATGGCAAGGTGGGCTAATGTTAGTATGATGATAGCAAGGTGGGCTAATGGTAGCATGATGGTAGCAAGGTGGGCTAATGGTAGCATGATGATAGCAAAGTAGACTGATAACATGATGATGGCGAAGCAGGCTAACGGTAGCATGATGGTAGCAAGATGGGCTAAAGGTAGCATGATGATAGCAAGGTGGGGTAATAGAATGACGATAGCAAGGTGGTCTAATAGAATGATGATGGCAAGGCAGGGTAATGCTACCATGATGGTAGCAATGTGAGCTAATGGTAGCATGATGATGACAAGGTGGGCTAATGTTAAGATGATGATAGCAAGGTGGTCTAGTAGCATGATGATAGCAAGGTGGGCTAATAGCATGATGATAGCATGCCGAGCTAATGGTAATATAATGAGGGCAAGTTGGGCTAACGGTAGCATGATGGTAGTAAGTTGAGCTAATGTTAGCACCATTCCAGGTTTGACGTCAATCCAAGGGAAAGTCATACTTTTTGGTGAGCGTTCTTTCTTGGCTTTTCTTGATTGACCAAAGTCCACATAAGAAAAAGGGAAACACTCTATTTTCTGGTAAGTTCTGGCTAAAGCCCAACAAACAAGTTTTAACATCAAACAGATTGATTTTGATGTGAGAACTCCTTAAATGGTTCAGTAATTTGTGTTTTGGTTTACTTATCAGGTTCAGAGTTGTTCTTACATGTCTTCCATAGTTCTGTATAAAAATCTCTAACCATCACGTCCTTTTGGATAAATCGGTCAACAGGCCTTGAACGATTTATCCAAGGCCTTATCTTCTAACATTAGAATTTAATGCACCTCCAGAAAATAATGAACCATTCCACTCTCCTGTGGTAAACCTTATGATAAATAAAGGCAAGCTGGACAAAACATTCACTGATTGGTTGAATAATAAAAGAACCTCACCTGGATGCAGCGCTGTGGCTGCAACTGCTGGTTGACCCGTAGCTCTTCAACAGGACGCCGTGATGGAATGAAGACCGGATGCGGTTTTAGGCCGTAAACACACTGGAAGCAGAGGCGGGCATTACAGCCATTATCCAGCAGTAGTTTGAGAATGGGAGGAGATTCCATCCCAAGCAGGATGGCTGATGGGAATGAGGACGGCGGTGTGGACATCTGAACGTTGACATCTGCACCATACCTCACCAACAGCTCCGCCATGTCCATCCAGCCGAGGCGGACGGCAATCAGCAGCGGGTGGAAGATGTCCAGGTTGGGGTTCGCTCCGGCTTCCAGGAGCATCTCGGCACCTTCTAGGTTTCCATTGGAGACGGAGAAGTAGAGAGCCGTGCTCCGTCTGTCTTCGTACATGTTGGAACGCTCGTTAGACAGCTCAGCGTTGACATCAAAGCCTGACTTGATTAGCAGCTCAAGGATTTCGTCCCAGTTCCTCTCTGCAGCGATGTGCAGAGGACTGATGCCACAGCTCTGAATTGCAACGCTGCTGGTGAGCGGGATCAACAAGGACACAATTCTGTAAAGAGAGAGAGCAATTTCAATCCCAGAAGAAGAGTCTGATCCAACAAAGATTATTGATGGGTGATGGTAAAACAACTGAATCTATAGTGGTGCATCCAGACAAAGCTGTGAGAAAACTGCTCCTAATAATTTCAAATGGACCACAACTTTAACTCATGCACCACCTTATTTCTTACTAAGTCTGGGTTGGATGTGCACACACGCAAGTCACCTATGGCTTCCTAGCAAAGCGCTGCATGCAGTAAAACCTTTCGTCGGGTTCGGACCGTTTGTGGTTGTTTCTCACAGCCACGTGAAGCGGCAGCAGGCCAGACTTGGTGGCTCGATTAGCATCAGCTTTTAGGGTGATCAGTGCCTGCACCACTGAGCAGTGGCCGTTCTTAGAGGCTTCATACAGCGGTGAAGCTCCATCTCCTGCCTGTCCATTAACATCTGCACCTGCACAAAAAAAAAACATGGACACAGTGGGCTACTGGAGGCGGTCAACACACCACAGGTTCTTTGCAGGACTGACTTCTCTGAGCAAGCAGTTTCAGAGCTTCCGCATTCCCATTCTGTGCAGCCCTGAACAGCGGCTGAATGCCGTAGATGTTCTTTGACTTCACATCTGCTCCAGCATCCAGTAATATCTCGCAGAGTTCCAAAGATCCATATCTGCTAGCTTCATGGAGGGGACTTTCACCCTGAGTACAGGAGAGGTTTACCTGAGCTCCATAAGTGAGCAGTAGCTCCACAACCTCTTCATTTGGATGTTCACATGCTGAGGAAGAGACAAAGGTCTCAGAACGAAAAGGTGTTCATTCCCATTAACTCATGTGACTGTGATGTCACCTTTATGCCAGAGCTCACCAGTAAACAGTGGAGTCTCGCCGGCCTTGTTGGCAAGGTTTACATTTGCTCCATGTTTCAGAAGAAACTCGACACAGGGAACCTTTCCTTGGGAAGCAGCGAGCAGCAGAGCCGTTTCATTATTCAGGGTACACCTGTTCACGGAACTGGGGTCAGCTAAGGAAAAAGGTCAGAGATGGTTAGGAAATCACACATTTGAAGCACAACGAGTCCTACCACCTCACCTGATCAATACCTCCTCTAATTATCTTGCCTGATCAATACCTCCTTCCACTGACTCACTTGATTAGTACCTAATCCTTAGTACCTTGATGTTTTAGCAGCCCTGATCATAGCTTAAGGTCCAAACGCAAGACCCTTTGCTGATGTCTGCTTTGGGGAAGTGATGGCCTAGTGGTTAGTAGCCTCGTGAGACCATCCTGATCTCGTGAGCTTTCAAGGTTTCACTCCGTTAAAGAAAATTTGGAGCCGTTCACCAAACGAACGTCCAATCAGCGTTGGCTTTGAGGCGGGTTGAGGTGTGGCGCAACGAGAAGCGCGACAGTTCAGTCTAAAGAACATGGCGGCTTCAGCCGATGAAACTAGCGTTAGCGTGGCTATCGAGCAAGTTTTATCGGAATTACAGAGTATTTCTTCACTGAAAGAAGAGCAAAACACTGCTCTGGAGGCTATTCTCAGAGGAAAAGATGTTTTTGCTCTTCTCCCGACTGGTTTCAGCAAGAGTAGCCTGGCTTGTGGTTGTGTTTTTGTCATCGCTCTGTTAGTACGTCATATGCTTCGTTGATCTGATTGGTTTATTTGGCCCGTCTATCACCAACATAGGCCAATCAGCTAACCAGTATTTTTGCCCCTTCCCAAAATTACTTCAACGGAAGGTTTCCAGATGGATATGCGGAGCAAATCCATCTGGCGGAGTCAGGTTAAGTGGTTATGGCATTGCGCTTGAAATCCTGAGGTTTAAGCCCCACTCCCACAGACTGCCACTCTGGGTCCCTGAGGGAGAACCTGAAAACCACGCTGCTCCCCGTGCGCTGCACAATGGCAGCCCACCTCTCCAAGGGGATGGGTGAAATCCAAAGAGATAATTTTGTTGCTCTGTACTTGTGACAGTTATGCTGAGTAAGGGTGCATCCAGTAAATACTGCATCGTAATCAATCCATTTGCTGATCTCCTGCTTTATTCTCTCCTCATTTATGACCAAGGCCCCAGTTTGTTTGAACTTCACAACTTAGGGTACGTACCCTAACCCTAACCCCAGACCTTGTACTCCCGAATCTCCCATAGAAGGGCACCAGGATGATGTGTGTACACCTTCTCCAGGGCTCCTATACCATGTAGAGGAGGTGGTGCTGGTCCAGTGTTCCATGGCTTGGATGAAAACCACACTGCTCCTCCTGATGAGACGGATTAACTATCAGTTGGAATCTCCTGTCATAGGCCTGGCATCGGCCTTCCCAGGGAGCAAGCGGGGTGTATTCCCCTGAATTTGGAACACCCCCTCTGGCCTCCCTTACTATGAGGAGATACCATCACACAGTGCTGCCAGTTCATGGGCACTGTCCGAAACTGCCAAACAATGTTGGAGAGGTGACACAACTCAACACCCTGAAATTAAAGTTCCTCCGCCGCTGAAGCTTTTCACTGCAGAGGTCAGCAGCTTCTCATCCCCGCTATAAAGTGTCGTTAAAGCATATCTTCCGCTCTCCTGCGGTTGTGAACGGTTTGCTGGAATCGCATCGAGGTTGACCAGTAGTAATTGTCCATGGCCTCATATCTCATTAACTTCCACCACAGCCATTGCATGTTTGGTCTCCAGGTACCTAGCAGCTGCTTCAGATACCTGCTAGCTGCCTATCCTCGACAGTACACTATCTTTTTGGGGACTTTCAATGGACTTCCATTCAGTTTACATTCATTTCTATTGCCTGACCCAGATCCTAACCTTGAGCCTAACCATTACCAGCACACGCCTAACCCTAAGCCTAATCTAGACTCTATTCACACCTTAGTCTTAAAGCTAGCCCCTACCCCAACAAGAGAACCACATGTTGACCAGTCATTGGTCCCCACAGGTACCTATATGTCCCCAAAATGTATCATATTCCTGGAAAATTGTTCCTACCGGGTAAGACATGGCCAGACAAAAGATTAACGGAGTTTAATATGGGTCTTAGCGCAGCAGCTCGAATACTGGCCTCTTTATTTTGCACATTATGCATCCTGCCACCTACTGCACATACCAAAACAGACATATAAGATTTGCTGGTGACACAGTATCTGTCAGTCTCTTGCACACACTGCCAAGTGACTTGTCATTTTCGACATTGGTGTTGATGTTCCTCTACAGGGATGCCAAAAAAAAGCTGGGTACTCTGCACTTCTGCTTGGCCGGTTGGCCAAAACAAAAGCAGTAGACTTCTGAGAAGCCTGACTTGGAGTGCTAAAGGCAAAGCCATCCTATCCTTCAGCCACTCTCTGCAGGACATTCCAGACTAGTAGAGACTCCAAGCTTTCTAAACGCGCTGGGTTCCAGAGATCAGACTATATGTGGAGATGAGCCTGACTATTTCAAGCCAGTATCTCTAACATGTGAGCTCGGATTCCCTCCCCCTCTCCCCAGCGAGATGACATTCAACCTCACCAGAGCCAGATAAAGTGTCTAAGGTTAAGGTCATTACGCTTTCTGCCTTTGACTCTGTTCCAGTCGTATTTGCACCAGACCCTTGTGGTTCCCCCTGAAGGTTGTTATGCCTGCATGTTATGTTGGGGGGGGACTTGTTTACTCGGACTTGGCATGAGTCCTGGGATGCATAACCTTGTCTCCAGGCACTTGCTGACAAGCTCCAGCCCCAGACAGGGTTTCAGGGGCATGCTACCACCATACAACTTTTATCTCTAATAGTCCATCTCTGCCTGTGCAAGTAGGGATGGCATTTAATCCATACATTGTATTGACTTTGTTTGTTTAATTCGTTTTTTATTATTATTCTTTACCAGAAAACAAATCAGAATAAAACAATTAGTTTATGAAAAACATTAACAACTCATTAGACTTATAGAAATGCTCAATTGCAAATCAGATAAGGTAGACAGACAGACAGACAGTGTTAGTATAAAGCAGGTCTACTGCTTTAAAAATCTATTTTTGATAAAAGTAGAAGTGATTAAATCATCTAATTGGTTCATCTTGACATTTTACTTTGTTGATTTAAAGAAACTGGTCTCATCTTGGGGCTGCTCAGTGTCACAGTGGGTAGCAGTGCTGCCTTGCAGCAAGAGGGTTACAGGTTTGATTCCCGGCCCGGGGTCTTTCTGCATGGAGTTTGCATGTTCACCCAGTGCATGAGTGGGTTCTCTCCGGGTATTCTGGCTTCCTCCCACTGTCCAAAAACATGACTGTTAGGTTAATAGGCTTCTCTAAATTCTCCTTAGGTGTGAGTGTGTGTGAATGGTTGTCTCTGTGTTGCCCTGCGATGGACTGGAGACCTGTCCAGGGTGGACCCTGCCTCTCACCCGTAGACAGCTGTAGATAGGCAGCCACCCCAGTAGGGATAAACGTGACAGAAAATTGAAGGATGGAGATTTTCATCTGCGATTGTAACTGAGATCTAAAACTGATTTTAGAACATGTTTTTATTCTATTCTATTTTAGAAAAAAGATTACGGACTGAAGCAGGAGGAAAATCGTAACCCTTACCTCTGATCAGGATCTGGACACACTTTAGCTGGCCATAGTTAGCGGCTTCATGAAGAGCGATCCAGCCTTCATCGCTGGGCTCAGTCAGACTGCTGTACCTGGTATGGACCACCTCCATTAAAGCCTCAGCATCTCCTTTCATAATGATAGTCTGTAGAGGACTGGGTACTCTGACACGAGGGAAACATTCAGTAAGGGTTAATGATAATAACCCCTTATTGTCCTAGAAATGAAAACCAACACAAAGCAAGTGACATTTCTGCAGAAAAGGAGAGGGACCAGACAGAGGATGAGACCCCTTGAAAAGTCTATAGTCAACTCTGCCGGGACCTCTCTTTCTGCTGATTTTATTATCGGACTTCAAAGGAGTAACAGGATGGGTCAGAAGTTATCTATCCCATGCGGCAGCACAGGAGGCATCCTAACCAGATGCCTGAGCCACCTCAACTGGTTCCTCTTGATGTGGAGGAGCAGCGGCTCTACTCTGAGTCCTCCCCGGATGACTGAGCTCCTCCCCCTCTCTAAGGGAGAGCCCAGACACACTACGGAGAAAACTCATTTCAGCCGCTTGTATCCGAGATCTCATTCTTTCAGTCATGACCCAAAGCTCATGAGCATAGATGAGGGTAGGAACGTAGATCGACCGGTAAATCGAGAGCTTTGCTTTTTGGCTCAGCTCTCTCTTCACCAAAACAGACCGGTACAGGGCCCGCTTCACAGCAGACGCCGCACCAATCCGCCTATCGATCTCCCGCTTCATCTTCCCCTCATTCATGAACAAGACCCAAAGATATTTAAACTCCTCCACTAGGGGCAGTACATCCTCCCCAACCCGGAGAAGGCACTCTACCCTTTTCCGGCTCAAGACCATGGTCTCGGATTTGGAGGCACTGATCCTCATCCCGGCCGCTTCACACTCGGCTGCGAACCGCTCCAGTGAGAGCTGTAGATCACGCCCTGATGAAGCCAATAGAACCACATCATCTGCGAATAACAGAGACGCAATCCTAAGGCCACCAAAACGGATCCCTTCAACACCTTGGCTGTGCCTAGAAATTCTGTCCATAAAAGTTATAAACAGAATCGGTGACAAAGGGCAACCTTGGCGGAGTCCAACTCTCACCAGAAACGGGTCCGACTTACTGCCGGCAATGCGGACCAGGCTTTGACACCGGTCATACAGAGACCTAACACCCCTTATTAAAGGGGTGTTAGTACTCCATCCTCCCAGAGAACCCCCCACAGCACCCCCCAAGGGACACGGTCAAATGCCTTCTCCAGATCCACAAAACAAATGTAGGTTTCTTTTTGTTAATTAGTTTTTTTCAGGATTGTAGTTTTTGTGTTGCTTTGATATGGAGAGACTATTTTCTGGTTTTTAGTGGCTGCTTTCCAGTGTCTCTGCTGCTCATGGGATGCTTGTTGGTATTTAATAATGAGTTTACAGTTATTGTGTTGCGTAATGGATGTTTTTTCGGTTTTATATTCTTTTTTTAGTCTTTAACTCCTGTTTTAGTGTGTTTTTTATTGTTTTGCAGGGTTTGTTTTTTTACTCTCAAGTGTCTCCACTGTTACTGGATGTTTCTTTTTATGTTTTTGCTTTAGTCTAAGGACTTTTTCAGCTAGTGCTGCTGTTTTCCAGCGTTTACTGGCTGTCCCTTAATGTTTTATCACTCTTACCCAACTAGTTGAACTTACCTATTGAGGACTTTGTATGGAAAGTTGGACAGGGCAGTGGGGGGATTTATATTGTTCTGGACTCGTACTGGTTGTGGCCGTTGGGATGGAGGCAGAGGTGTGGGCAGGTCTGCGGGTCTGTGCCTGGGTTCTGGAGGTGGATCTGCGGAGGCTGACCTTCGATCAGAGTCTGGTAAGCGATGTATGTCCCAGAGGCTTCTCTCCACAGCGATCTGGAGCAGCTCTTCATCAGTCAGCTGACTGTAAACACTGAAGTCCTCCAGGTCGATCTCAGCCATGTCAGAACCAGGTTTCCCTCTAAATCTCCAGAGGAACAGCAGAAGGTAACTTCAGGACAAAGTGGAGCTGCGAGGTGACTTCAGGCTTTAGGGAGCAGCCGTGTCTATTTTCACTATGCTGAAGCCAAACATTTCAAACATCTATAAACTGCTGACCTAGAGCACACAAAGACACAGAGATGTAACAGAAATTCAACATCTCAGATTTCTGCAACCTAAGGCTGCAAAGATTGTAAACACTTTAATCTTGACATTAAAACAGGCCGTAAAGCTATGAATAGACTTGATGTCAGGTCAGGGTCTCTACCCGAACCAGACACCATCTGTTATATGGCATACTTAGACATAAACCCTGAATGACAGCCAAAGGACACAGAGATGTTTGAATACATAATCAGAATGGGAAATCTTTCTGTATGAGCTGGTTGGATTTATCCTTATTTCTCTGTTTATGTTTAGCTTTTAAGCTTCTAAAAAGTGTCTTATAAAAAGTGTCTAACAAGTTTAATTGTTGTGATTGAGTCCTTTTTCAGCCTAAAGTTTCTCTGCTGCTTCCTGACTCCCTCAGAAAATAATGGTTCCAAACAGAAGCATATGGTCAAAAATTATACCTCCATATATTTCTTAATTTCAGTCGACATGTCAAAATTTCGATATTGATATAGAAGGATAGAAAACCTCAGAAAGACAGTAAAACCCTCAAAACATCGATCCAAACTTCAGGTAAATACTTTATAAAACTTCTCAAACACAACATTTCAGAATTATTTGGTTAAAAAAAATAATACATAAACCTGCAATAAATCCAGTAGGAAATGCTGCTATCATAAACTGTAAGGTATGTTGTAAAACCAGAAATGTCCTTTCACTGTTATTGAAAAAGAAATATATTGCAGTATATATATTGAGTAAAATCAGAACAGTTTAAACTGTCACAGAACTACAGGGGCAGATCTGATGGTAAAACTTCAACAAATTATGAAACAATCAGAAGAGACAGAAGTTTAATAATCTGCTCTTAATGATGATGGTTCCTCAGAAACACACAGTTGGTCCTACCTGCCAAACTGGACAATCAGGATCCTGTATTTTATTGGTCTGGTTCTGGTTCTAAGACCTTGCAACAGTTCTGGCAGTTGAATTTAAACTGAACAAATCTGCTGCATCAGCAGTTGTAATGTCATTGAGCTCTGATACTGAAACTCAATTGGCTAAAGCTCAAACAAACCTTACTCCCTGACCCCTAATGAACTTTAAAAAGTCGACCAAAATAATCAGCAGTGATTAAAAAAAAAAACTAAGGTGCCTTACGACGAGCTGAGGGACACACAGCTAAGTTACAGACAGTTGAGACATAGAGAGATGAGAGATAGAGAGATGAGTTGCATACAGCTGATTCATGGATAAATGAGATAAAGTAAGGCAAGTCAACGATAGTTGAGATATAGATAGTTGATATTTAGATTGCTGAGTAACAGATAGTTAATATATAGAAGTTGACTTACAGAGTTAAATGTTTAGTTTAGTCACAGATAGATGAGTTAGAGATACTTGAGTGACAGATAGTTGAGATATAGATAGTTGATTCATAGATATCCTGATTCTGCCAAATAAACTGCATGTCAAGGTTAAGTGGAAGTTTTTGGGGACACAAATGCAGAGGAGAGGAGGCAGAGGCAAAAAGGGCCAAAAATGCAAAATACTGATAACCAAAATCAAGAAAAACTCAGAGGAAAAATGTACATAGGGAGCAAAGAGATGATGGAGCAACAGAACAACAGGGAACCAGCAACCAGTGACTGAACATGAGGTGATTAAATGGAAACAGAGGATTCTAGAAGGGAGCTAGGAGAAGGAGACTGGCACAAGAGGGCAAACAAGAAATACCTAAGAACTCAAATACAATCGAAAATAACTAGAATGACAAAAAAATGGAAATAAAACCATAAAAACTAGAAAACATATAAAGACATGAAACGGAAAACTCACAAAACAGAACTAAAAAAGAACAGTCATGACTCTGCATAAGATTAGAATAAACAGTTGAGCAGCCAAACTCCTCTTCCTGCTGTTTTCATGTTTTACTCTCAGGTTTTATTAAGAAGGATTTGCCCATTTTAGAGTCTGATTTGATTCAGATCATGTCAGATAGTGATTTCGAAGCTCCAAGAACCAATTTGACACAACTGGCCAAAAGTCGAAACCAAGCTCTAAACATTTGACACACTTATGACTGGCGGCATCTGCTGGATAACTATGAGAACTACATTTATCCAAGTGTAACACTTGGGCTTGGCTGACTGCAAAATGAGCTCAGAAGTAGATTCGGCTGTAGAGTCAAGGGGTGTGAATAAGCACAAGAAAGAAAATTATGATTAATAGTTGTATATTTATTTTCTAATAGAAAGAGTATGGGTTACGTATACATGTTAATGAGCTATATTATATAATTTATATGGATATGAATTAATAGAATATACACACAAATGTGATAATCAATATAATTTCAAAGGAAAAAAACAAAAAAAAAAACAAAAAAACAAATATATTCCAACAGGATGATTCAAAAGAGCAAAAAAAAAAAAATTAAACTCTTCAGTTTAATTAGTAAAAGGTTCACAGTTCATGAGGTCCATTGGGAAAACAAAATCAGAGGATCCAGGTTTGTGAGAACTTTTTCCTACCACACTGTATCGGTGGTTCTCTGGTAGCTCGCCACCCAATGGACAGTCAAAGGAACAGCACACAACAAAAAAAAACCTGACCTGAAATCAGGCCAGAATCATAAATTAGTAAAATAATAAATTTAATCTTAGCAATAAATAAAAACAATAAGTCATTTAGTTATGCCATAAATCACAGCACTAAGACACATCAAATAATTTAAATAATAAACAAGAATTCTTTATGAAGCTTCAATGTTTCTAAATATCTCAAGTTAAATTAAAGTGCACTTATTCAAAGCTGAAATCATGGGTCAACAAAAACCCAAATTATTTCAACAGTTCCATTTTAATTGTATTGCGCAACACATATCAATAAACAATCAGATCTATTTAAACAAAAAAGTACCATGGTTTCTAAGGCTGGAAAAGTTCCAAACAAAGTTCTATAATTAACCCAAAGCATAAAATAATGTATAACCAATACATTTACTGCTTGGGAAAAAAATCTTACTGCTTCTTGGTTGGGGAAAAGTTTCCCTCTGAATTAATCAAAAAAAAAATAAAGTCTGAGTGAAGCTGTGGGCGTGTCTGGGAGCTATATTAACTACCCCTGTTAGCGTAGCATGCAACCGGTGTACTGCAGCATCACAAACTCAAAATAAGGAATAAAAATTTAACTCACCGATGAGTAGATGATTTGGGAGAGGATATAGGGAATGTCCACCAGGTTATGAGTTGTAAATCTGCGGTATTATTTAAGTTATCAGTAAGTTTGAATGAACAATCAAGCATGAGCCAATAGATGAAAACAAACTTACCGAGTTGTAAGAAGCTAAAGTGATCTATAGTGAAGGAATCAGAGTAAATTAAGCAGCGGTGGAGTGTCAAGGCGGGTTTTTTTTCAAAAACAGAGAAGCCACAGCGAGGAGCAGCTTTGGCTGTAGCATCTGTGGAGCAATCTATTTGGGTCAGGGATCCGCCCCTTTTTAAAGGGACAGGGCGCACTACTCAGATTGAACCCGGAAGTAGGGCCTTATGTGCTGTGGGTTACACTTTCCCCCCCTTTTCTCATGTACGTCCTCGGACATGGACTCGGCTGACAGCTGATGACTGGCTGATGCGATCCAAAGACTACATCTTCTTTGTCCTCCAGAAGGGCGACAGTGAACATGGAGCTCAACCCATGGAAAAGGCTTTGGATGCTTTTCATGAGCTGATGGCCGGGTTTAGAATACTGGAGTCTATCTGGTGGATTCCTTTTACGGACTGGACGGTGAAAGGTTGGTTCAGTATGTTCAGGTGGGTCACTTTCTAGGTCGTCGCTGGAGGGCTCCAAAGAAGGCGAGTTTTCTTCTGGACAGGAGGCTTCAACAGGCATAGTCTCATCAGGTTGAACCTCACTGTGGTCAGGGACGACTTCCACTGCATCCTCTGCAGCTGAAGGCTCAGGTTCCATTGTGGAAGGTTCTGTTTCCATAGTTGCAGGTTCAGTATTCTCAGGATTAACAGGCAATTCAGTTGTACGAGAAGACTGTGGGTTAGGCGGGATGTCAATAACAGTAGAGAATTTCAATGGTTCAGGCATAACAGGTATATGCAGAACTAAGTCATCGTCATAATCATCCTCCATATCTTCAACAGGATCTGTTGGAGAAGAGGGGTGAGGCTTTCTAGCATTGTTTTCAGGTTTCATAGGTACTGTTGCAGACAAGTATCCACATGGCAGCAGTAGGTCTCGATGTAGAGTCCTTAAAGGTTTTTCTTTACCTTCAGGTCTCACTGTATACACTGGAAGGTTTTCTGCTTTCTTTGTTACAATGTATATTTCACGTTCCCATTTGTCAGCCAGCTTGTGTTTACCCCTTAACCGTACATTTCTCACCAGAACTCTGTCCCCAATAGCCAGTTCAGAAGCAGTTATATGGCGGTCGATGCGCAGTTTGTTTCGTTCCATTAGTTTCTTTGAGTTGTTGATTACCAGTTTATAACTGTCTTCAAGATGAGATTTTAGTTTCTGAACGTATTGGGAATGAGATTCAGGCTCATCATCAGTCAATGGTAGTCCAAAGGCTAGATCAACAGGAAGCCTCGGTTGACGGCCGAACATCAGTTCGTATGGTGAGAACCCAGTAGAGTCATTCTTGGTGCAGTTGTAAGCGTGCACCAGTGGTTTTACAAACTCTTTCCAGTGACACTTTTCCTGATCAGTTAGAGTTCCCAACATGTCTAGTAAAGTTCTGTTGAACCGCTCAACAGGGTTTCCTCTTGGGTGGTAAGGAGTGGTTCGGACTTTATTGATTCCAGCCATTTCACAAAGTTCTTTAATGATCTTTGATTCGAAGTCTGCACCTTGGTCACTCAGAAGCCGCTCTGGTATTCCATAATGCACGAGGAAATTATCCCAGAGACACTTGGCGACAGTTGTAGCTTTCTGATTTGCAGTTGGCACAGCGACGGCGTACTTTGTGAAGTGATCAGTCATAACTAGAATGTCTTTGACTCGACCATCTGGTTCTACAGACAGATAGTCTATGCAGACCAGCTCAAGAGGACGGGTTGTTTGGATGTTCACGAGAGGTGCAGCATGTTCAGGAAGGGACTTACGACGTATACATCTTTCACAGGTTTTTATTTTAGTTGCTACGTCAGCCATTCGTGGCCAGTAGAACCGGGAACGAACGAGGTCCAGTGTTCTTTCAGAGCCTAGGTGTCCCATTTGGTTATGTAATTGTTTTAAGACATCAGCTCGGTATTCTTCTGGCAGCACAAGTTGGTACACTGTCTTTTCTCCCACCTGTCTTTTTCTGAAGAGAAGGTTGTTACGGAGCTCCATTTTATTTACTTCTCGCAGTAAAAGAGGTAGGTCTGGGAGTTGCTCTCTGAGCAGTGGCGGTACTGATTCTCCGTGCTCCAGTTGTGCAACAATATGCTGAATGACTGGATCAGCTCGTTGTTTAGACACAAGTTCAGCAACAGAGAGTTGTGGAAGTACAGAAGAGGTGAACTGTGTGTCATCTGTGAAACTGTCTGGCACACTGTCAGAATGTACAGACAGTGACAAAACCAGGGAATGGTCAGGATCGGCATCTGGACTAAAAAGCAAATGACGGTTGAAGAGAGCACTAATGGTCTGTGAGTTGAGAAGTACACATGCCGAGTCATCTAAATGCGTTTGGGTGAATTTGAGTATACGTTCTTGTTCCTTCTTGGAAACAGAATCATTAATCAATTCACCATGGGGTCTACGGGACAAACCGTCAGCATCGGCATTCTGTTTACCAGCTCTGTAAACAATTTTAAAATTGAAAGTAGACAGTGCTGATAACCATCTATAACTTGTGGCATCAAGTTTAGCAGATGTGAAGAGGTATGTTAACGGATTACTGTCGGTTACAACAGTAAATTCTGCCCCATACAAATAATCATGGAATTTTTCACAGACAGCCCATTTGAGAGCCAGGAATTCCATTTTGTGAGCAGGGTATTTTGCTTCACTCTTGGAAAGTCCTCGGCTGGCATAAGCCACAACTCTATTAACTCCCTCTTGTTCCTGGTAGAGGGCCGCTCCAAGACCAGTGGAACTTGCATCTGTATGCAATATGTAGGGCTTCTGGGAATCTGCATAGGCTAGGATGGGAGCAGAAGTGAGTTTTGCAATGATAGTTTCAAATGCTTCTTGACACTCTGTTGACCAACGGCCTCCAAATGGTTCTTTAGGGTTTAAATATGTGTTAGACTTTATTTTTGGTTTTAGTTTCTTTTGTGCTGGAGGGTAACCGGCGGTGAGATCATGAAGGGGTTTAAGGATGGTGGAGTATCCTTGCACAAACCTCCGATAATATCCAGCAAATCCAAGAAACGACCGTAGTTCTTTTAGGTTTTGGGGGACTGGCCATGTAGTAAGAGTCTTGATTTTGTCAGGGTCCGTTTCGATGCCCTCTTTAGAAACAACATGTCCGAGATATTTGACTGATGTCAGAAAGAAGGTGCATTTTTCAACTGACAATTTCAGACCAAATTCTTTCAGTCGATTTAAGACCTTTAACAGTCTTTTTTCGTGTTCTTCGAGAGTTGGTGCGAAAACAATGAGGTCGTCGATGAAAACCAGGACTTCTTTTAGGTTCATCTCTCCCATGCATCTCTCCATGAGTCTTTGGAACGTGCTTGGAGCATTTGTCACTCCCTGCGGCATCCTGTTGAACTCATAGAAACCTAGAGGACAGACAAAAGCAGTTTTTGCCTTATCAGACTCCTCCATTTCAATCTGATAATAACCAGATTTTAAATCAAGAACTGAAAACCAGGTAGATCCAGACAGGGCAGAGAAAGTGTCCTCGAGTTTGGGCAGCGGGTAGGCATCTTTGATAGTTTGCAAATTGAGTTTTCTGTAGTCTATACACAACCTGATACTCCCGTTCTTTTTACGCACAACTACTATGGGGGATGCAAATGGTGATTCTGACTCACGGATTACTCCAGACTCCAACAGCTCCTGTAGATGTTGTCTTACGGCTTCAATGTCCTGAGGATGAATTGGCCTGGGCCGCTGTTTGAAAGGACTAGGATCAGACAGGTTAATATGATGCTTAACTTTATCTGTCCTGCCAAAGTCTAGGTCATGCTTTGCAAAAACTTCAGGAATGCTGTTGAGCTGGTCTGTGATTCGCTGTTTCCACTCAGGTGTTAATGGGGAGTCTCCAAAGTCATACTGAAATGATGAGCTATTTGTAGATGGAATTGAATAGCTGCTTTGTTGGTTGGTATAAATGGTCTGGAAAGCGCTGACTTCTGCAATGGTTGTTCGTGCTGGGATGGTAATGGCATGTTCACACTCGTTTGTAATCAATACCGGCAATTGGCATGGCTGGCGAGGTGGCAAGTCAGCAAGACATGTCTTGACTATGAGACCACCAGGCAGGGTGCATGAAGTTGGATGTTCAATTAGAACAGATTTTTCTCCTTGCAGCGACCGAGTGGCCAGGGTACCCTCAAAGACAGTCGTTTGGCCAGCAGAGATGGTGTATGCCTCGGGAAGCTGCAAAGCAACATAATTGCCATCCAAATTACACCTCTGGCGATGATGAAGAATCTGAACAACAGCTTGGTAACCTGAAGTAACAGGCTGACAAAGCTGACTGGGATTTTTGTCCTGAATCTGGGTATAGGCCAAATCCAGTGTGTTAGTACCAACCAGAATTAAGGGTTGGGACTGCTTTAAGTCTGGAACCACTAGTGCTAATGTATCTATGGAGATGGTGGTACCCAGAAACTCAGGTGGAAATGTAATGTTTAATTCAATGTAGCCCAAATATGGCACACATTGTCCGTTGGCCCCCTCTACTTCAAGGATGTTATTCAGAGGTTGTATCGTATGGTCATTGAGATGTGCATTATAAAAGGAATGTGGCACTGTTGTGACCTGGGAGCCAGTGTCAAAAAGACAGTTGAATGCATTTCCTTTTATTTGTATTTGGCCAGTACATTTTGTCCCCACAAGGCCTCTTGGAAGGCGTGGCAGTCTGGGTGGTTCTTTAGGACAGCTTTTAGTTGCAGCTCCTGGGTGTCCCGTCACAGAAGCTGCTGCTAGTTTGACTGATTCTGCTTTGCGTTCCATGCTTGTTGTTTTTGCCGCAGTTGTTTTTTCTTTTGGTCAACCAGGCGGGAGTTTGATGCGTTCTTACAGGTTGAAGAGATATGTCCATCCTCACCACAGTTAAAGCAATACCAAGGTTTTGGATGGTTTGATGACTGAGGTGAAGGGCAGCTGGACTGGCGTGGTGCTGGCCTTGACTCGATTTTCTTCTGGGCTTTCAGGAAGGATGACATCTGGCATTGGAGTTGCTGGATCTGGTTCTTCAGCTCTTTAAGCTCGTCACTAGAACTTGTGTGGCCACATGAACAAGTGCTTTGTGACTGAATGGTAACCTTTTGCTTGGAAGAACTTGACCCGATGTACTTCTTCATCAGTAGCTCTTTTGCCTGTTGCCTGTCCTCTTCTGTGCACAGAAGCAGCAGCAGTTCAGAGAAAGGTGGTGGATTGCCTCTGCGTTGTTCGAGCTGCAACTTGGTGATAATGTCATTGTTCCAGCATCCACGCACAAATTGTTTCAGCAGTTGTTTGTCCATATCATTAGCATTCACTCCTCCTCTTTTCCATACAGTTGTCAGCATAAGCTGAAGCCGCTGGAGGTAAGATGATGCTGTCTCACCTGGGTTTTGGAGTATGTTCAGGAACTGGGCATATAACTCTTCACCGTCTTGTACTGTGCCAAAAGCTGAATCTAGATGACGCAGTAGCACAGCTGGCAAAGTGTTAGGGCCCAAACCTTTAATCAAGTCAGCAGCAGGAACCAGCAAACTCTCCATGATCCTCCTAGTTACATGCAGGGCAGAAAGGCTCGGGTCTGCAAGTAATAGTTCAATTTGTGAACGCCATGATTCATAGTCTGCTTCATTAATGGGCTTCGGAACACGTCCAGAAAATGAGCGAAGACGTAGGGAAACTGGAGCAGTCAGGTCAGTGTTCCTCACTACATGTTCAACAACAACCCTCTGAATTTCAGGAGGATTGAGATCATTAGGGTTCAGAGAAAATCTTTGTGTAGAACCAGTATGTATTGGATCTACTTGATGGCTTTGGCGTGGTCGTGCCCCGAGTTGTTCAGTGCTTGTAGAAAGAGGGGATGGCTGAGAGGGTTGAGGTGCAACCAATGGAGCTTGTACCTCAAGTGCAGCTGGTGCGGTGGTTAAACCGGTCATTTTGGTTTCTTCTGGTTCTGCATCCTCTCCATTTCCAGTTTCAATTGCTCCTTGTGTCTTCAAATGTTGGTGGATCTGGTCCATCACAGTTTTGAGGATGTGCTCAAAACTTGTCCCACTCTTTTCAGCCATTTCTTTAAAACTGTGGATGTAGTCAGGGATATGGCTGCTGCTCCCCGCTGTGGCAGCATACTCATCTTTGAGAGCAGTGACGCAGTACACGTGGTTAGCAGCAGACTCTGATTTATATCTATAGGGCAGAAGTGAACTTACAGCAGAAAAGCTACTTGCTTCTTCAAACTCAACGATAAGGTTTTTATAGAAGGTGCTTTTTGGATCAGAAACTGATAGAACTGTTTTAAGTGAGCCATGTGTGCATAATATATCAAGGATTTCATTATCTGATGAAGTATTAGTTACACCTGAGATCAAAACAGCTTGTGCTATATTGATACCTGTTTGCACAACAAAATCCATGTTTAATTAGAAGATTATTCACACCGTTTGACTCCTGGCTAGCTTGCCACTTGTAACACTTGGGCTTGGCTGACTGCAAAATGAGCTCAGAAGTAGATTCGGCGTAGAGTCAAGGGGTGTGAATAAGCACAAGAAAGAAAATTATGATTAATAGTTGTATATTTATTTTCTAATAGAAAGAGTATGGGTTACGTATACATGTTAATGAGCTATATTATATAATTTATATGGATATGAATTAATAGAATATACACACAAATGTGATAATCAATATAATTTCAAAGGAAAAAAAAAAAAAAAAAAAAAAAAAAAAAAATATATTCCAACAGGATGATTCAAAAGAGCAAAAAAAAAAAAATTAAACTCTTCAGTTTAATTAGTAAAAGGTTCACAGTTCATGAGGTCCATTGGGAAAACAAAATCAGAGGATCCAGGTTTGTGAGAACTTTTTCCTACCACACTGTATCGGTGGTTCTCTGGTAGCTCGCCACCCAATGGACAGTCAAAGGAACAGCACACAACAAAAAAAAAACCTGACCTGAAATCAGGCCAGAATCATAAATTAGTAAAATAATAAATTTAATCTTAGCAATAAATAAAAACAATAAGTCATTTAGTTATGCCATAAATCACAGCACTAAGACACATCAAATAATTTAAATAATAAACAAGAATTCTTTATGAAGCTTCAATGTTTCTAAATATCTCAAGTTAAATTAAAGTGCACTTATTCAAAGCTGAAATCATGGGTCAACAAAAACCCAAATTATTTCAACAGTTCCATTTTAATTGTATTGCGCAACACATATCAATAAACAATCAGATCTATTTAAACAAAAAAGTACCATGGTTTCTAAGGCTGGAAAAGTTCCAAACAAAGTTCTATAATTAACCCAAAGCATAAAATAATGTATAACCAATACATTTACTGCTTGGGAAAAAAATCTTACTGCTTCTTGGTTGGGGAAAAGTTTCCCTCTGAATTAATCAAAAAAAAAAAAAAAGTCTGAGTGAAGCTGTGGGCGTGTCTGGGAGCTATATTAACTACCCCTGTTAGCGTAGCATGCAACCGGTGTACTGCAGCATCACAAACTCAAAATAAGGAATAAAAATAATATACTTTAACTCACCGATGAGTAGATGATTTGGGAGAGGATATAGGGAATGTCCACCAGGTTATGAGTTGTAAATCTGCGGTATTATTTAAGTTATCAGTAAGTTTGAATGAACAATCAAGCATGAGCCAATAGATGAAAACAAACTTACCGAGTTGTAAGAAGCTAAAATGATCTATAGTGAAGGAATCAGAGTAAATTAAGCAGCGGTGGAGTGTCAAGGCGGGTTTTTTTTCAAAAACAGAGAAGCCACAGCGAGGAGCAGCGTTGGCTGTAGCATCTGTGGAGCGATCTATTTGGGTCAGGGATCCGCCCCTTTTTAAAGGGACAGGGCGCACTACTCAGATTGAACCCGGAAGTAGGGCCTTATGTGCTGTGGGTTACAAATGATTGCAGACACTTGTGTCTGCAATCATTTGTTGCTGAACTGTTTTGTTACATAATAACAACAGTAATGATTAAAGAAGATATATATGTATATTTTTATTCCTGACTTCTGAAATTTGTATGTGATTAACATCCCTCCTGTTACATAACAGCTTGAGTGAAGCCCCTTTTTCTGTTCTACGAATTATTATGTTACGACTTTATTCTCATAATTTTACGACTTTATTCCTGTAATAGTACGACTTTATTCTCGTAATGTTACGACTTTATTCTCGTAATGTTACGACTTTATTCTCGTAATATTATGACTTTATTCTCGTAATGTTACGACTTTATTCTCGTAATGTTTCGACTTTATTCTCGTAATGTTACGACTTTATTCTCATAATTTTACGACTTTATTCTCGTAATGTTACAAATTTATTCTCATAATTTTACGACTTTATTCTTGTAATATTACGACTTTATTCCTGTAATAGTACGACTTTATTCTCATAATTTTACGACTTTATTCTTGTAATATTACGACTTTATTCCTGTAATAGTACGACTTTATTCTCATAATTTTACGACTTTATTCTCGTAATATTAGGACTTTATTCTCATAATGTTACATCTTTATTCTCGTAATGTTACGACTTTCTTCTCGTAATGTTACAACTTTATTCTCATAATTTTACGACTTTATTCTCGTAATGTTACGACTTTATTCTCGTAATGTTACGACTTTATTCTCATAATTTTACGACTTTATTCTCGTAATGTTACGACTTTATTCTCGTAATGTTACAACTTTATTCTCGTAATATTGCAACTTTATTCTCGTAATGTTACGACTTTATTCTCGTAATGTTACGACTTTATTCTCATAATTTTACGACTTTATTCTCGTAATGTTACGAATTTATCCTCATAATTTTACGACTCTATTCTTGTAATATTACGACTTTATTCCTGTAATAGTACGACTTTATTCTTGTAATGTTACGACTTTATTCTCATAATTTTACGACTTTATTCTCGTAATATTATGACTTTATTCTCGTAATGTTACAACTTTATTCTTGTAATGTTAGGACTTTCTTCTCGTAATGTTACGACTTTATTCTCATAATTTTACGACTTTATTCTCGTAATGTTACGACTTTATTCTCGTAATTTTACGACTTTATTCTTGTAATATTACGACTTTATTCTCTTCATGTTACGACTTTATTCTCGTAATGTCACGACCTTATTCTCATAATTTTACGACTTTATTCTAGTATTTTTACGACTTCATTCCCATAATATTACGACTTTATTCTTGCAATATCACGACATTATTCTGGAAATAGAAGAAAAAAATCTCTAGCCCTAATATTCTGTCGTAGAGAGAATACAACTGATTTGATGTCTTTGTTTTTTCTTATTTTACTATTTGAAAGCAGTGATCGATCATAGAACAGCACAGTGATACATTTTAGGTTTATAATGCATGAACTTTCATTTATGTATTTATCTTAATAAGTTTATTAATATAATAAAAGTATATTAATAATATTGATATTAAAACAATAAATGTTTTAGGTCTTGGTTCAATAGGCTATGTTCATTTCAACATGTTTTAATAAACATTTAACCAGTCCGGCCCTCGTTGTTGTGTTTTTGGCCCTCGGTGTGTTTGACTTTGACGTCCCTGCTTTAAACGGAAGCCGGATGACGTCAGCTCCGCCGCGGACGGGATCTCCTTGGAAACGGAGAGACAATCCCCCCTCTCCCCTCCCCTCCCCTCCCCCGTGTCCGCCCCCATCCTCTCGTCAGGGATGGATGGTGCTGAGCTGCTCTCCCATTAAGCAGCAGAGAGGAACTGGGCCGGTTCCAGTGAGCAGATGTTCTCCGGCAGGATGACCCTCAGCGCGCCGTGCGAGCCGCCGGAGGAGCTGCAGGAGCTGCAGGAGCTGCAGGAGCTGGCCTTCATCGAGCGGCCGATCCGCAGGAGCCTGAAGGTAGGTGTGATATTCTGCTGATGGAGCAGCTGTCCGCATGTGAGAGACGTGATGAAGAGGATGCTGCTGCCGGTGATGATGATGATGGTGGATCATGCTGGATGAAGCGGAGGGAAACCCGCGATGTGCGCAGAGTGACGCAGTTTGTCGGTCTGTCTGAGAGCGCAGAGGGTCGGACGGACACACGGAGCACCTTCAGGGTCTCCTCTGAGTCAGCAGAGGCAGGACTCCAGCAGTCAGTCACATCATCATCCTCATCCTCCTCATCATCATCAGGCGCTCAAAGAGCTGCAGAAAAACCATCCAAATCAACCCAACCAGCAGAGAGGAAGGAAGCAGCTCAGATCCTGATCATTAAAACACATTTTTAGACTAAATTCTGTCAGAATCTGGAATATGGACAAAAGATACAAGAGAAAAAAAACATGCAAAGGGAGCTTTAGATGACAACATGAAGGGATGAACACATGAGAGAATAACAACATAAAGAGATAAAGTGAAAAATAAGATGAGACAAGAAAAAGGAAATGATGACATGTAGACCTTTGATCCTGCCTGCACAGGTGGATCTGCTCACTAACCCATCAATAACTGACCAATAAATCAGGAAATGACTGATGTCACGGTTTCCTCTTCCTTCTTAACAATGTGGGCGTGGCTTCAGACTAATGGGCGGGGTCTCTGAGACACTTTCCCATTCTTTTTAGACTGCAGAGGAGATTGATCAGCTGACTGTGGATGAAGACCTGAATGACGTGGAGAGAGCTGTGTACCTACTCAGGTGAGCTGGTCTATGTCTTTGGAGGTCATCATGCGACTGATCAGGTGTCTTTGCAGGTTGAAACCAGAATCCTTTCCTTTCCCATTGAGTTGCGGCCCAGTGTTCACGGGGATGGACGTCTGTGTCTTCGGCAGGCGTAGAGCTAACAGAACTGGCAGCGTTGCGAGGCAAGGGCTCAAACATGTACGGCTGGAAGCCTTCTACACCAAACCAAGCTTCTGCCGCCCTGGCGTCCTCTTCCACAACATCTTCGTCCCCGCTTTCCTCCTCTAAATAAAAAATGGATGACGGAGGAGACTCATCCACGACCTCCGACACTAAACTCTCCTCCTCTTGCATGTTTCCGCTGTCCATAGCGTTCCTTGACAGCGTCGTTTCTAAGTCACCAATTTAGTGCTACTTGGTCCCAATGGAATTTCCCATTGGGAACCTGCTAGCACTAAGATGCTAACTGGTTAGCATGATGCTTCCCACAAACCGGCTACAACCAAAGCTGCTTGTTAACCTTCCGCCACAACAATCCCGCCCCCTTGATAATCGACCAATCACATTCCCTTTATTCACTGGTGTAAAGTTGGGCACCACTGGGAGAATTTGGAAATGCAACGGTTGGAACGGCCGCTTCCCTACGACTTTAAACAAAAGGGGGGGGACTCAGGTTTCAGCTTTCAAAAACCTATAATGCAGCAATAGAGTCGATTCCTTCCCGCTATCATCGCAACCCCCACCGCCATGCAGGGGAACAAAACATCTCGCCAGGCCAACAATGACCCTTAACGACTGCCTTTTCAGAGGCATAGACCAGTACCGGGTATTGCGGGCCAATAACGCCCTCAACAACTCCCATTATTAAGGGGTGGAGCTGATTTTCCACTTTCAATCTGCATGTTTTCTAAACTAAAACCAGGCTTTGTTGGGCTGCTGGATAAAACCTGGAACTAAACGCTATTTCTGACATTTTGAATGGAAAAAACTTCCTGGATGGAAGAGAAACGTCTTCAAACTTGGAAACAAAGTCCAGGGGATTGATTTGAATTTTAACTTTTTGGATTTATTGATGTTAAAACTAGGGCTGCAAATAACGGTTATTTTGCAAATCGATTAGTAACCAGACAGCGAAAGATTCCTTAAATAAGACTTTTTACTAAATTAAACCAGGTGAAACTCAAACCTTCCAGGAGTTCTGGATAGAGAAGACAATTTTGTTTTGTCATTTTTGTACAATCTTGGTATAATTCCTGCTCTAAGTGGGTCGCTCTGTTAGCTAAAGGCATGTTTTACAGTCTCTATAATCCAGTTAACGATTAATCAATTACTGAATTAATTGAAGATTATTTCAGTAACCTGTTAATCACAATTAATCTGATTGTTTCAGCCGTAGTTCGAACAGTGATTAGAAGGAACGCAGACGTTGTGTAGGACGTCACAGAGGATCGCCGATGAGCCAAATAGTAGTGAAAAGATTATTGCTATCTTACATCAAAACAAGGACGACGATTATCCTTCTGTGTGGAGTTCCCCTGCTGGTTCTCCAGGTCTTCCAGTTCCTCCCATATTCAGGAGGAAACTGGAACGCCTGCTGACCACTGGAGACGGGAATTACCTCCCACCACACTGGGTCAGGGCTGATGAACACTAAAGATGGTGTCAGACAGGTGAAGTTCAGCTGTCAGGTGTTTCATCTGATGTCTTCCTCCCATCCTTCTTCTCTGACCCAGTAAACTCTGCAGCTAATTAAACTCTAATCACCACTTTAGTCCCAGAAGGTCTGATCTAGTTCACTGTACCGATTCACAAACAGAACTTCCTGGGCATAAAATAAAGACTTCAAGGTGTTTCTGCATCTAGAAATTGAAACCAGAACAGATCCAAAATGTCCAGCTGTAGCCCAACCAGTGTCCAGATGTTTGGATTCCGGTCTTTGATCTGAAACCTCTCCCTTCTCTGCCTCACTCCTCAGCTTTGGTCAGGAGGTCCAGAGAGCCAGTGTCATCAGCAACCTACCCAGCCTGGTCCGTCAGAATCCAGCGGAGACTTTTCGGCGAGTTGTACCTAAAGTTCGGGTAAGTGTGGCCTGTGAACCGGACGGATGACTTCCTGGATGGTTTCACTGAATGTATCCGTCCTGTCTGTGTGAACCAGGAGGTCTTGAATGGAGCCGGAGCTGAAATCCAGCTGGCAGCAGCAACTTCCTTCCTAACCATCCTGCAGGATGACATCATCCTGATCCACACGCACACCTTCTCCATCCTGAAGACGGTGCTGCTTCACCTGAACCACAGGGATGCAGGTAACACCTGAGATCACCTGGACCAACTGAATCTGATGTTTTCTGAATGTTATAAGTCTCGTCCTGATGTGGTGGACTCACTCGAGGCGTTGTTGGGTGTCGTTCTTCCCTCCATAGTGGTGAGCACCGCCTGGTTGGAGACTCTGCTGTCAGCCATCAGTGCTCTGCCCAAAGAAACCATCAAGCAGGAGGTCAGTCCCTGAGAAAACTCTGTTAACCAACCATGTTCAGGTTCTAGTTGTCAATTGTTAAAAGTCTGGTCCGCAATGGATTATTATCTATACCTAAAACTAATACGTTCATGGTGATTCGATGAAGTTAGCATTAATTAGTGAAAAAATAAAACAATTGCTGTTTCTCATTTCACTAGAATGTGAGGAGAGACTCGTGTTCTCACCAAGTCCGTTCTTGACAAGAACCCAGGAAAGTCTGGACTCGGGGAGAACGAGAGCGCGCAGAATAAATCTGGGTCAATTGGAACAGAAGTGTACTGATGACATCACCACATTCAAAGCTAGTCTGGAGCTGCATTTCACCTCCTTTTATTAATAGTCTCTGGATAATAATAAATTCTGTCTTTTTTCATTTATTGGGGGAATAATAATGAACACAGTCAGATAAACACACATCAAATAAACATTTTGCCAAATAAAACAATCAAACCTCCATCAAAGCCAGCGGTACTTCATACATGGCTATGCAGAGAGACGGCTGCCGCAGACGGGCTAACGTTAGCCCTGAATGCAGCAGCCGGGGTAACGTTAGCCTGGCTACCGCAGACGGATTAACATTAACCCGGCTGCAGCATTCAGGGTTAACATTAGCCCTGGCTGCCGCAGACGGGCTAACGTTAGCCCGTCTGCTGTAGCCAGGCTAACGATAGCCCGTTTGCTGTAGCCAGGCTAACGATAGCCCGTTTGCTGTAGCCAGGCTAACGATAGCCCGTCTGCTGTAGCCAGGCTAACGATAGCCCGTCTGCGGCAGCCAGGGCTAACGTTAGCCCTGGCTGCTGCAGGCGCTGCCTTGGAAATTCGTGCAATTTTGTTCTGAAAGCCCTAAAAAGAAAAGAAGTAGACGTATTTGGTCAAAGACATGGCTGAGCAAACGTGGCTACTACGGTCTGTCAATTTCACAGAAAGAACTCCATTTCACTCATTGCCCCCCCGCCATGCTGCTGGGTTTTCATCTGAGAGGAAGAAGAAGAAGAGGAATCCTTGTTTGCCCACTGAGCAATTTGCCCACGACCTCCTTAGGACGGCCGACTGAATTTCAAACATGTTTGATTTTCTCCTGACCTTCTGATTCCTGATGGGGGGTGGTCGTTAGAGGCTGATCGCCCCTCGTTACCACTGTACACTACACCACGCACCATCAGGAAGAAAGTCGTCCCGAACGAAAAATTCTTACACGACTGGAGAATCATGCCGAAAAGGCCATAAATCGTACAGTGTGCGTCCGGCTTTAGAAACAGGAGCTAGAAAAGGAAGCTAGCATCTGGCCAATGAGACAACTTTGTACCTAAACATTTAGGGGATTTGAATATCCCCGTTTTATTATTCCCTGTTTGGAATATGTTTTATTCTGAAATGTAGGAATGGCTGGATACTGATACATGACAATAAAAGCAAAATAGTTTACTTTCCTGATCTGGACCTGATGCTGTTGCTTCTGTCTCCCCAGGTGCTGAACCCTCTCCTCTACCAGAGTCAGCTGTCTCACTCTCCTCAGGCTCGTCTGGCCGCCTGCCGTATTTTAGGAAAAGCTTCCAGCAAGTTCGACTGTCTTATGTGAGGCACAGCACAGAAGCTGAGGCGGAGTGTTTAGTTGAATCCCATTTAACTCAACTGCTGACTGGTTCTGTTCATCAGAGTAAAAAAGGAGCTGCTGCCGTTGGCCCGTTCTCTGTGTCAGGATGTGGAATCAGAGGTCCGAGTCTGTATGTGCCGCCAGCTGGAGAGCATGGCCAGAGCCATTGGGTAAACAGAACGCTGACTCTGTGATCGCTTTACCCTGGATCTCTACTTTACCGATTCAGCAGGTCCCGTTTGTTCTTCAGGGTGGATGACACCAGAACCGAGCTCCTTCCTGAGCTGCTGGAACTCGCCGGCGATGAGGAGAGCAGCGTTCGACTGGCCGCCTTTGACAGCATCATCAGTCTGATGGAGATGATGGACGGAGGTGAGTCCAAACTGAAGCAGAACTTTTTAAAACCTGTCAAGTGGTGGTGGAGTTTGAAGGAGGACCCAAATGCAGACACTATAGCTGAAGGTGGTTACTTGCAGATTTTAATAACAAAAGGGTAACAGAAGCCAAAATCCAAAAAGGAGACTGGCACAAGAGGGCAAACAAGAAATATCTAAGAACTCAAATACAATAAAAAACAAAAATGGAAATAAGATCAATGAAAACTCAGAGATAAAACTTGAACAGAACCTAAACCATGACAAAACCCTCTTTTTTATTCAGATGATCTACTTCACCTTTTGGTTCCATTGGTGATGTCAGCATGCGATGCTTCGTCACAGGTGGACAAGGGGGTCACGGTGTCACTGTCGTTCCAGTTTGGGAAGCTCTGCAGTGGACTGGCAGGTTAGACCACACAGTTCTAACAAAACCTTCGTTGAAGCTCTTCAGGTTTCATTTTACAGTAGATACAGCTCAGCCCAGAGGACCCTCTGACAGAATGAGACCCGGTACTGCCCTGGATTAAGGATGACTCCCCAATAAGCAAGCCTGGTTCCACTCATGATGTCAGCTGAGCCTGGTTCCTGAAGCCTGAAGGTTGTTTTTGGTGTTTTGATTGTTGCTCGTTGTGTTTCAGGTTCCCTGTCGGATGAGCAGAAGGAGCTCCTAATGCAGAAGTTTCAGGTTCTGTGTATCACCGGACTACCGACTGAAGAAAATCAGATGGACGCCAGCGAGTCCACGTTGATCCGATGTAACTGCTGCTACAATATACCGGTACTTCCACCCCAAACCCCTTTAAGTTCTTGCCCATCAAGCAAAAATTGGTTAAAAAGACGACATGATTGACGTCCAAACGACGTCTACATTTGGTTTCAGAATGTTGAAAAGTCGTTTAAAGCTGGGTTTGTGACGTCTATTTTTAGACTAAATTGGGACATAATCATCTCCTTAGGGTTCTTTGGTATTCCTTTAATAGCCTACAGACCCCCAGGCCTATTTGAAGTCTCCACAGTTACAGAACCAGAAGGTTCTTTGGTCGTTCAAGAACTGTTCCTGTTCTCCGTTTTCAGGCCATGGTGGCCTTTGTGGAGCCGGCTCACTTCCTGTCCAATCTATATCCGTCCTTCTCGGGTCTTTGCAGCGACCCGGAGGTCAGCGTTCGCCGAAGTGTAGCAGCCACTATCCACCAGGTAAGGCTAATGCTACGTTCACATCGCACAGCTGGTTTACATGCAAAGTCAATGGTTGACACGCATTTGAGCAGCAGCTAGCAGCGCCTCATGAGCTTCTGAGCATCTGAGGCAACTGACGCGTCGCATCAACCAATCAGAGAAGCTGATCTGGGAGCTGGCAGGGAGTCAGACACAGCACTGCTGATGCAGAGCGCTATGATCACTTCTCTGAAATGAAGCAGCAGACTTTTTTTGCTGCTGAAGTCGTGTTCGGTGTGAACGAAGAATCACCGGTTCTCCTTGGTCTCTCCTTTCATTTTAACTCACAACTTTGCCTTTTCTGTCAGGTGGTGAAGATGCTTGGGCCTAACGCCCATGTGGTCCACAAAGAGCTTATGCTGCTGCTCCAAGACAGTTCTTTGGAGGTGAGGTTCCTGGCTCCTATTTGGAGGTGGAAATCCGATCCCCTTGTGTCAGAGTAAAGAGATGGGTTTCACGTAGATCCACTGGGTCCAGTTGGTGCTTGAAATGTTTGTCTTTATTAACGTTTAGGTCCTAGATGCTCTGATGAACCACCTGGACGAGACTCTGGAGGTGGTCCTGTCCAGAGGAGACAACCTGACGCTGGACAACAAGGTGAGACAATCAGCTTCTGGTTGGCCTAATTTTCCTTTCGCCATTCGGTTCTTAGATTATTCCTGTGGTTTCTCTGTGGACCTTCTCAGCTCCAGGAGCTGCTGTCTGCGCTGCTGTCGGCTGAACAGAAAGTTGGATCTTCTCTGCGTTGGCGGTTGCATGAGAAACTGCTCCACCGCTACAGCTGCCTGTCTAGACTGCTGCCAGGCGAGCTTCTGCACCAAACCTTCTCAGCTCGGATCTTCACCATCCTCACCACCAACGTCAGCATTGTCAGACTCAGACAGTTCCACAGGTGGCTCAGGTGACAGACAGGTAACTATGCTCTGCTTTCCCCTGGTTGTAGAAAGTATTACCGGTTCAGAAGGAGGCGGCAAGGACATTTTGCACATTCTTACGCTACAACCGCAAGCAGGAGCAGCGTCAGGAGATGATGGGGCGGCTGATCCAAGGTGAGGGCATTTCTGCTTCTCTTGGTTTTACTCCTAACCTGGCTCTTTGGTCAATCTGGTTCTTTCTGTTCTAAGAGATTGCTCAAGGTCGCAGCTATTGGAACCGTCTGAGATTCCTAGATGTTTGTGAAATTGCCACAGAGATTTTCTCCAGAAAATACTTCAACAAGCACTTCCTGATCCCGGCACTGGAACTTGTCCATGACCCTGTTGCCAATGTCAGGTAGGTCAGATCTTTCCTGTCTACAGGGCTGGACCTTCAGCCTTGTTCTCATGGTCGCTCCTTGTCCTGATGACTCACCTGTACCTTCCTCAGGTATAAGCTCTGCCAGCTGTTGCCTCGGTTGCGTTCGTCCCTCCGCCTGCCAGCCGACAAGCTGCTGCTACAGAAACTAGATTTCTGTGTCCAAAAAATTCTCTGTCGAGAGAAAGACAAAGACGTTGTGGCCATGATCCGCAAGGTAACTCAATCTGAGACCAGTATGGGATGGGAACCAGTTGGGTGTTTGAGCATCTGCTGTTTGGATTTTGATTGCCGTCCCTCATTTTCTCCAGACAGTGTTGGAACTGGATAAACTGGATCTGTCTGAGCCTGTAAGGACCTGGTTCACGAACACCTAAGCAATAAACAAGTCTGTGCTTTGTCTGTTCCTCAAAAGGATACGTGGTGTTTTTGTTCACAGTTTCATAAGAGACATGAGTGGGACCTGCTTGATCAGAAGAAGGAGAAGGAGGAGATGCTTCTGCTGGAGATGGTGAGTCTGAGACTAACGTTCTGTTTGTGTGGAACAGGTTTTATTGATGCGTGTTCTGTTGTCAGGAGCAGCTGGAGCGGCAGCAAAACGATGAAAAGCTGAACTCTGACAAACACATGGAACGAAAAAGTGAGCCTAACCTTCAGTTCGTCACTAAAACCTCCAGCAGATATAGAAGACGTCCCTCTGTTAACGAACTTTCTCTGACAGGAAGAGACAGCAAGACTAGTCTGTCCTCTACCAAGTCGATGTCCGTGTCCTCGTCAACAGGAGGCGCGTCCTCTGGTAAGATGATTGTGTCATTAAACGGACGATGCAAACGTTCAGGAGGAGGAACATGATGAGATGAGGAAGGTTCTGCTTTGTGTCCAGGTAAAGAGATAAGGAAGGCCAAACTGTCTCGCAGTCGGTCCCTCAGCAGCCAGCCCACCTCGGCCAAACCTTTGAACTCGGATCGACCTCTGTAAGAACTTCACCCAGCCTGCAGAGTCCAGCAGGTGTTTTCACCTGATGGATGTCTGATCTTCCTCCACACCATGTCCCCACATGTAGCTCATTGTCTGCCTTCAAGTGTTTCTTTGACCATAGCTGTTGTTAAAGACACGTGATCAAATTACCAGGAGGAACACAGACATTTTACTATGGTTTCTGACAATTGACCAATCAGGAATAATCTGACCAATCTGACCAATTAGGACCATTCTGACCAATAAGAATCAATCAGGACCAATCTATTTATCTGAATAGGCTTCTAAATCAAGGTCCAACAAAACTGTTGGACCTTGTTCTGTTTTTTTGGAGTTTTTCTGATAATGCTGGTTGATTTGTTCTTGGTTGTTTCTGTGATGAAGGAAGGTCAAAGATCCCAGCAGCTCTTCGGGCCTCGGGAAGTCCACCAGAGGTATTTGCTTACCTAGAACCTCCTGAACTCCCTGTGTAATCGTTTCTGCTCTAAAGTCACTTTCTGTTTCCTACAGATGATTCCGGGAGGATGGCCCACTTCACCCTGACGACCCAGTCCACCTCTTCCATGCCGGTTCTAATCAGGAGCAAAACTACGAGCCTCCTTGACCAGGCCGGTATGCTGGAGCAGAGAGACCCCAGAACCAGCAAACTGGACCCCAGGACTGGTAACAGAGAGCACAGGAACAATATGATGGAGCATAGAACCAGTTCCCTGGAAGAAAGAGAGCACAGAACCATCTCCCTGGACCACAGGGATCCCAGGACCAGCACCTTGGGTCAGCGCAGTAAGACGATGGAGCGTGGCAGTGGGATGATGGACAGTCAGTCCAGGAGGCTCTCCATGTGAGTCCTGACTAAAGGAACCAGGCAGACCTTAAAGGAATAGTACACCTAAAACATGATTAGCCTTCATTTTCTACTCACCCCCATGCTGAACAAAACTCTGGAGTACTTTTTTGATATCTCAAATGCATCTGGAGATCTGGGAGGCTTCTTGCTGTCTGCTGACATTCAAATAATGGAGGTCTATGGCGCCCGAGGCAGAAAGGTCCATAAAAGTCCACAAAAAACGTGTCAATATTCCTCCATACTGCTCGTCCAATGTATTCCAAGTGTCCTGAGTGGGTAGCGTCCAGAATTTACTCGAAACGAAGTCATTTAGAATGTTTTTAGAGCATAAACAGTAGTGTATAGGATTTCCTAAAAGCGCGTTCACGACTCTACGGAAACCGCGGCAGACCAAACCAGATGAAAGTGCGCATTCAGCTCGGCAAAGAACTCATGCTCTTCCTCAACACTGAAGTCCTCAGACATTTTTCTTTAGTTCTTTCTTTCTTTGCACAGGTAAACAGCACATTTCTTCTTGTATGCTTGAAATATCGGCAGAGCAGACGCTGAATGCGCACTTTCATCTGGTTTGGTCTGCCGGCTTCCGTAGACTCGTGAACGCGCTTTTAGGAAATACTATACACTACTGTTTATGCTCTAAAAACATTCTAAATGACTTCATTTCGAGTAAATTCTGGATGCTACCCACTCAGGACACTTGGAATACATTGGACGAGCAGTATGGAGGAATATTGACACGTTTTTTGTGGACTTTTATGGACCTTTCTGCCTCGGGCGCCATAGACCTCCATTATTTGAATGTCAGCAGACAGCAAGAAGCCTCCCAGATCTCCAGATGCATTTGAGATATCAAAAAAGTACTCCAGAGTGTTGTTCAGCATGGGGGTGAGTAGAAAATGAAGGCTAATCATGTTTTGGGTGTACTATTCCTTTAAAGACCTGTTGGACTGGGTGCAGAGGACTACCTGACCCAGCCCAACAGGTCTAAAAGGAATGTTTCTGCTCAGGTGTTTTGGTTTTCTCTGATCTGGTGTAGTGCATATCTGTTAGAGGTCAGAACTCGACTCAGAGTCATTCAAGTCAGATATTTATCTAGAATCAGATGGAGGTGGAAGTAAATCATCAAGGAACAAAGACGATGCAGTCCACTTTAGTTGGACTTTAGTTAGTTTAATAAAAAAAAGATCTCGTCTATTCAGCCAGGCCAACTATTCCCTCTAACGACCCCCCTTTCAGAGACATAGACAGGTATGGGGCATTGCAGGCTAACAAAGAAGCCAAACCACCCCCATTCCAAAGGGGGGGACCCGTTCATCCGTTTCTATTTGCATGTTTTCTAAACTAAAACCAGGCTTTGTTGGGCTGCTGGATAAAACCTGGAACTAAACGCAATTTCTGACATTTTGGAACTGAAAAATCTTCCTGGATGGAAGAGAAACGTCTTCAAACTTGGATTGTTTTTTGTTTTTTTTTTACTTTTTTTGGAACTACTAAAGTAGAAATATTGGCTATCGATACTTTACTGGAGTAATTCTTTTTTAGACAACTTTTTCCTTTTACTCCTCACATTTTAAAAATAGTCTCGTTAGTTTTGTTTCATTAAAGCTCATTTTCATTCTGGCCTGCTGGTATAAAAAAAAAAACAAACAAACATCAAAATAATAAGTTTCATCCAGAAAATGTATTTCTTTGTGGTTGGACTCGGTGCTGCCCCAACCTGTTGCTCACCACATTCCAAAATAAATTGTTCATCAAGTTAAATGTGACTCTGTTACCATTAGTTATAAAACTAAGAAAATGAAGTCTAAGGCAGTTATGATCCAGAATTGTAGAAAAATATTCCTTTAATAGGCTTCTGGCCTTAACAGTTTTTCTGTTTTTATTAATTTGACTTTTATATTTTAAGTAGTTTTAAAAATGGTACTTTTACACTTTTACTGGAGTAAAAAGCTGAAGTTGATCCTCAAACTTCTACTGGAGTAATAAATATGTACAGCTGGTAGTTGCCTAAGCACTGGTTAACCTCCCTTATTAGTTCTCTAGTAGTTCATTTAGTTCCGTGTACCTTATTGTAAAGCGTTAAACTAGCCTCCAAGAAGTCGTTTGAATCTAATTTATAGATTTCTGGTGATTAGATTCAGCTTTTCGTTGATTTCAGTCCCTCTGATGGATTCAAGCTGTAAGTTTATTGGTGACATAAATGTTTGTCGCCATGAATCTTTAAAAAACACCTGAGTGAGCAATGAACACACCTGTTTGGATTGTCTGCAGATGCTTGGGTTTAGCTCCGGTCCAGGCTACTTCCTGAACTGTTGGTTCCTTTGTTGTTGTTTTTTTGTCACAGAAACAGGAAGTCCAGCTCTTTCCAATTGGAATGAGGCTAAAGACGATGATGTCATCACTTCCACATCTGGCCAATCAGCTTCCTGGGAGCAGCTTCAGGATGAGGCCCAGGATGCAGCTTGGCATCGACCGAAGCAGTGGACTCTGATGTGACCTGAACCTACTGAGCACTGTGTCTTCTAATCATCTCACCGCTTCATTTGATTGGTTCAGTAAAACCTCACCTTCAGGTGGTTGGAGGGACCTTATTGGACGGGGATCACAGTGGACAACCAAAGATGAGTCGAATGTGATCAGATGAAACTTAAAAGATTATTTTAAAATAAAAAAACTCAATGAAAACAGCTTTCATTTGGTTTTTCTTTCAAACTAACATTTTTTCTGCAATAAGGGAAGAAAATGAGAAATTACAGGAACTCATTCTAAGTAATGGAGATGTTTTGGTTCCTGATGGTTGATATAAAGTCAGCTTTCGTTTCAATATGTGGAAAATATTCAGCATTAGTTTTTATCCTCATGTGTTTTTAAAAAAGTTTTGTAATAAGAATAATTTCTGGATTAACCCTTTATAGGGCATAACCTCACGCTTTCAAATGGAGCCCACTCTCCAAGTTGGCGTTTCTTGTTATTGAGATTCATTATTGGCATCAAAATATCCATATTTTTTATGTTACAAATTTAATAAGCTTTATCCTGGATTCCAACAACACTTTTGGCTTGAAATGTGGATTTTCAAAGTATTTCACTGAGCGCCCTATAAAGGTGTTAAGTAGTCATAGTTGTAATTCCATAAAGAGAATGAAAATTGTTTTAATTATGCAAAGAAAAGCTGGAATTTTTGGATATAAAGACTCCAGATATGACATGTTATTTAAGTTTTATTAAAACCAGCATGAATTCATGGTGGCGACAGAGACGTCCATTAGTGACACTGGCAAAACAAACATGACGTCTTGCAGAGCAGAAATGGACAAAACGAGCTGAATCAGATGAGCCCTTCTGGTCTCCTGAGGAACATGATGCTAGGATACAAGCTAACATGCAGGATATAATGACAAGACAGTAAGTCAGTGACTCGCTATTATTCATATCATGTAAGAGAATACATCACAAAATAAATATGATGCTAACTAGAAGCTAAATGACGACATATGACCTCAGTGCTTTCATGTAGTGCAATGCTATGAAGTGATATAATCAGAGGAATGATGCCAGAATTTATGGTTCTGGATCAGTTTCCACTTCCATCAGGACCCAACGATGCTTCAGGTTGATGGTTTCCGTCATGTTTAACAAACAGGAAGCAATGCTGTAACCTGCTTCTAAGGATGGGGTGATGAGGAGGGCGGGGTTCGTTCATTTCTCTGTGGGATTCGTAACTCGGCCCATGAAGAGGAGGCTGTTTGTGGACTGTTGGTAGATGATGAAGATGAAGGGTCTGTTAAAGGTGAGACGTGGTGGAGGTGATGAGAACGTGGTGACCCCGCCCTCTGAGCTGCCGTCACCACTGCTCTCATCCATAGAGACAGCAGCCATGTGATAAACCTGAAAAACAATTAAAAGCAGGAAACAACAAATTAATCAGGTCATTTTTTAATTCAGTCATTTAGCTCTGTAACTCAATTGATCACAGATGTCCTGGAAAGACTGAACAACCCACATCAGTCAGGACATTCATTTAAAACAGGACGTTAAGACGGGTGCTTGCACCACAAAACTTAATGTTATGGAACAACAGGAACAATTAGATGTTACAGGACAGGACAAAATGTTACAGGGAAGCAAAACATTTTACAGGACAGAGATGTTCAAGATAGAACGACATATTAAAGGACGGAGGAACATACTTCAGGACAGGGCCAGATGTTATAGGAAAGAGCAACATGTTACAGGACAGGACAAAATATTACTGTACAGGCAGAAGTGTTATTGGACTGGACAAAATGTCACGGGACGGATTGGAACGTTTCAGAGGTCAAAATGTTACAGAGTCATATTTTACATGGAGGGGTGGAATTCTTACAGGATAATATGAAATTTTGCAGTGCAAACTGTTACAGGACAGGGCAAAATGCTACAGGATGGGATAAGATATTACAGGACCACACAAACTGTTACAGTACGGGACAACATTTTACAGGACTTGGCGAACAGTTAGCGGTCCAATTGAAATGTTACCGGATGGGGCGGAATGTAACAGGATGTGCGAAATGTAACAGGACAGGGCAAAATGTTTCAGGCGGTGTGAAATGTAACAGGACAGAGCAAAATGTAACAGGATAGGGTGGAATGTGACAGGACAACAGAAAATTTTAGAGGACGGGTGAAAGGTTACAGGACAGGGTGAAATGTACAGGTCGAGGGGAAATGTTACAGGACGACTGGAAATGTTACAGGGTGGGGCGAAATGTTACAGGACAGGGGGAAATGTTACAGGACGGGGTGAAATGCTACAGGACCATTGGGAATGTTACGGGGTGAAATTTTACAGTAGGAGATGATATGTTACAAGACAGGGGAAAATGTTACAGGTTGAAGGGAAATGTTACAGGACGATTGGAAATGTTACAGGATGGGTCAAAATGTTACAGGGGGCGATTGGATTTGTTACAGGACGGGGAAAATGTTACAGGACAGATGGAAATGTAAGAGGATGAGGGGGAATTTTACATGACGGGGAATGTTACAGGACGGGGCAAAATGTTACTGGACAGGGGGAAATGTATTAAGACGAGGGGGAATTTTACAGGATAGGGGGAATGTTACAGAACGGGGTGAAATGTTACAGGACCATTGAAAATGTTACGGGGTGAAATTTTACAGTAGGAGATGACATGTTACAAGACAGGGGGAAATGTTACAGGACAAGGTGAAATGTTACAGGATGGGGAAAAATGTTACAGGACAGGTGGAAATGTAACAGGACGAGGGGGAATTTTACATGACAAGGGGAATGTTACAGGACGGGGCGAAATGTTACAGGACAGGGGGGAATGTTACAGGAAAGGGGGGAATGTTACAGGACGGGGCAAAATGTAGCAGGACAGGGTGAAATGTTACAGCACAGGGGGAAATATCACAGGATGATGGGAAATGTTACAGGGTGAAATTTTACAGTAGGAGATGACATGTTACAAGACAGGGCGAAATGTTAGAGGTTGAAGGGAAATGTTACACGACGACTGGAAATGTTACAGGATGGGGCAAAATGTTACAGGACAAGGCGAAATGTTATAGGTCAGTGCAAAATGTTACAGGATGGGTGGGATCTAACAGGATGGCATGACATTCTACAGAATGGGATATTAAAAGACAGGGGGAGATCTTACAAGACGGAACAAATGTTACTGGACCTTGTCCGGTAACAGTTTGTTCCGTCACATTGCAGGATGGAGTAAGATGTAAGATGACAGCTTGGGACAGAGTGAGGTGTTCTAGGGGGGGTAAAAATCTCACAGAATGGGCTGAGATATTACAGGACAGGGCGAGCAGGGCGAACCTAATACCAGCATCTGGTATGTAGACAGTACTCCTTCATAAATACAGGAATTCATGAAGATGGTTTCCACATTTGTTAATCTTCTAACTACTCCTGAGGATCCCATCTCTCCATCAGACTTACTATCTGTCAACCTCTCTCCCTTACCTCAGTAAGTTTTGTTCCTGAAGCCCCACCCATGTTGCTGAGGTCAGCGTCATCCTGAAACACCTGAGTGATTTCCAGCCTCTGAAGCATATTTTTCAGAGAGTAGGTCTGCTCCAGTAGGAAGACAGGAAGCTGCACCTCCAGTTTCCTAATTAGAAAAACTTCCAGTCAGGATCCCAAACAAAGGGCAGATAGAGACACCGTTAGGGGGAATGGTGGTCCTTACGTCTTCCTCAGCTGAGCAATCCAGGCTCTGATCTTCGCTGCTGTCACCTCCTCCTCCACAGCCGTCACATCAACATCTTCATCTGGAAGCACCACCAACATGGCGGCTCCGTCTGCCAACGGCAGCTTCAGCACGCCAGCCTTCACACCGCGGTCATATGCCAGGAAGTACTTATCGGCCTGGAACATCATGGGGACCATGATCACATGGTACTTGTCCACGTAGAACCGCTCACTCTGGGTGAGCGAGGAGTTAAAGGGAGGATTGAAGCGGACTAAAAGAAGACAAAATTCTATTCAATACAAACAGTTCATGGGGTTAAGTGGCTCATTTCTCCCAGTGACCCCAGTGGACGCTGTCCAGCGACTATCGGGTTCTTACTTTTGTAGGAAGCAGCAGAGACGACCAGCAGCTTGGTTTGGTCCTCCAGGTTGGTCAGAACATCCTTGATCTGGTCATTGGACTGTTCTTGGACCCAGCGGCTGATGATGTCGAGGGCCTCAGCAGAGTTTGTGTAAGGCAGACTCTGAGCCTTTCCACCATATTTCATCTGAAGCAGATCCTGGAAGGACACAGGCACCTGGAAACTCTGGTCTGGGAAGATCGCAAAGCCCTGGAGAAGGTTCAAGGGTGGAGTCGTCTGGAGAACCGCGTTCCTCAGATTCTGAAACACATCTGGAGAAACAAAAGAGTTTGAGTAAAACAAGAAGATACCAGACCTCCTCCTCAGGGCTCACAGCCCCTGATAGGAAACCCTGCCTACCTGGCAGAGTCTGGGGCTCCAGTCCAGTCAGACCGAGTCCCTGGATCAACTGATTCTGCGTTGGACCGCTGGTTCCACCCAGGAGAGCTAACATTCCTGCGGACACCGCGAAAGGAGACAGAAAGATGTTGTCATCTGTGCGGCTGGCCACAGCGCGGTACAGCTGGGCTCCAAAGTCTGCGTTCTTGCGGATGAGGTCCTCCACAGCAGGGCTGATGGTTTGAGGAGCTGCTGGACTCATCAGGAGGGCGAGGAGGACGGGCAGGTGGAGGAGGACGGTGGGAGCCATGGTCTCCTCTAAAGCTGGAAGAACAAAGAAATCAGAATCATGGATCAAGCTTTTCAGCTTTCCCAACGCCCTGGTTTAATCCGACATAAACAGAACCAAGATCCATCAGGCAGGTTCTCGGCTGATCGGATTCAATGATTAATCAACTGATTGATCCACAGGATCAGTGGATCTCCACCAGATTCACGCTGCAGACCGTCTGAGGTGGGTAACCTCCTCTAAAGCTCTTCAGCTGTCAGTTACCATGGCTACAGAGACATGAATAGGGGAAGAATCGGTTGCCATGGTGACAGGTAACGCAGCTGAAAACCTGAGCCTAGATCAGGACTGATCCAGACTAAGATCAGGACTAAGACCCAGACTAAGAACAGGACTGAGATCCAGACTAAGATCAGGACTTAGGTGAAGACTTAGATCAGGATCTTGATCAGGACTAAGGTCCAGGCTAAAATCAGGAATAAAATCAGGACTAAGATCAAGACTAAGATTGGGACTAAGGTCCAGACTACAATTAGGATTTAGATCAGAACTAAGATCCAGACTAAAATCAGGGCTTAGATCAGGACTAAGATTCTGGATTAAGATCAGGACTAAATTCCAGACTAAGATCAGGACTTAGATCAGGACTAAAATCAGGAATTAGATCAGGACTAAGATCCAGACAGAATGCAGACTAAGATTGGGACTAAGATTCTGGATTAAGATCAGGACTAAGATTCTGGATTAAGATCAGGACTAAGTTCCAGACTAAGATCAGGACTTAGATCAGGAATTAGATCAGGACTAAGATCCAGACAGAATGCAGACTAAGATTGGGACTAAGATCCAGACAAAAATCAGGACTTAGATCAGGACTAAAATAAGGAATAAGATCAGGACTGTGATCCAGACTAAGATCAGGAATTAGATCAGGACTACGTTCCAGACTAAGATTGGGACTAAGATTCAGACTAGGATCAGGACTTAGATCAGGATTAAGATCCAGTCTAAGATCAGGAATAAGATTAGGAGTTAGATCAGGACTTGGATCAGGACTGAGATCAGAACTTAGATCCAAACTCAGATCCAGTCTAACCATCTGAATGGATGATCTGATTGAATTGTCTCTCTAAAGCGCCTTTATAGGACGTTTATTTTGACTTTGTGCTATAAAAAATAAACTGAGCTGAAAGGATGTTTTAGGTTCAGTCTGTGAGGCTGGTTCTGGTTTCAACTGGACCTGATCAGAACCTCCAAGGACAAAGACAGGGCGACATCAACAACACAGAAACTTTTAGCTTAGCTCTACCGGTCTGTCTGCTGATCAACCGCATCCATAAAAAAAAACACTCATTATCATCCTCATCATCATCATCATCATCCTCATCATCATTATCATCATCATCATCTTCTCTGCATATCCGGTCAGCAGGGCCCCGCCCTCTTTGCTCATGACGTCGCTTGTTTTTGTTTACGTTTTCGGTGTTTTGAATAACTAAACCGACTGTTTGTGTCAGAGGCGATCAGTTCGGGATGATTAGATGCTGAATAATGAGGAGGATGATCGATCAGCAGCTGAGGAGGCGCTGCAGCCGATCAGCCTGTCAACAGCCTGACAGGAGGGACAGACAGGCAGCGGGACAGACAGACAGAGGGACAGACAGACAGAGGGACAGACAGACAGTCAGACAGAGGGACAGACACTCACCTGCAGCTGGCGGCGCTTCTGCTCTCTGTTCTTTCTGCTCTGAAAATTCACGCGCTGCACATCACCTACAACTTTGCGTCACAACGACGGTACCGGAAGTCACCGGGGCGCGTCCAAGTTTTTGCCTTCAAAATAAAGCAAAAAGCCTATTCAGATAAACTAGAACATTCTGGCTGCAGCAGTGCGCTAAAACCTGTCCAATCCTCAATAAAAGTCACGTAGAGTCATTCTGTGGGGGAATTTAAGTGAAATTATTTAAAATACAACCAAAAGCTGCAATAAACTGTATGATGTTATATTTTTATGAATCAATATTTTTAGCCATTTAGTTATTAACGGACACAATTTGGAAGGACCAAAGACTTATTATAAATAACCACTAACCACTATGCAGGGCACTATATAGGGGTTAACCACTATATAGGACACTATATAGTGGTTAATGTTTAACCACTATATAGTGTCCTATATAGTGGTTAACCCCTATATAGGGTACTATATAGGGGTTAACCACTATATATGCTGGGTCCTCAATTGCTCGTCTTCAACTTGTTCAAAATGCTGCTGCACGTCTTTTAACTGGCACACGCAAGTACGAGCACATTTCACCTGTTTTAGCTTCACTCCACTGGCTGCCCATCCATTTTAGGATTAATTTTAAAATTCTTTTATTTACTTTTAAAGCCTTGAATGGCCTTGCCCCAATTTACCTCTCTGAGCTTCTGCACCCCTACACTCCCAGCCGATCTCTCAGGTCAGCTGATCAGACGGCGCCTAAAGCAAGGCTTAAGCTCAGAGGGGATCGAGCGTTTTCTGTTGCAGCTCCAAAACTCTGGAATGCATTGCCGCTGCACATCAGACAGGCCACCTCTCTGTCTCATTTTAAAACTCTTCTTAAAACCCACCTCTTTTCTTTGGCTTTTAACACCATGTAGAGTATTGATTTTATGTACACATGTTGATTTTATGTATACACATGCATATTTTTATCCTGTGCGGGCAGTGCTTTTATTTTATTTTATTTTATTACTTTTATTTATTTTAGTTATTTTATCTTTTTGTGCAGCACTTTGGAAACCTTGTGTTTATTTAAACCGTGCTATATAAATAAAGTGGATTGGATTGGATTAATGTTTAACCACTATATAGTGTCCTATATAGTGGTTAACCCCTATATAGGGTACTATATAGGGGTTAACCACTATATAGGACTCGTTAGTGTTTAACCACTATATAGTACCCTATATAGTGGTTAACCCTATATAGTGCCCTATATAGTGGTTAACCCTATATAGTCCCCCATATAGTGGTTAGTAATTAACCCCTATATAGTACCCTATATAGTGGTTAACCCTATATAGTGCCCTATATAGTGGTTAACCCTATATAGTCCCCCATATAGTGGTTAGTAATTAACCCCTATATAGTCCCCCATATAGTGGTTAGTAATTAACCCCTATATAGTACCCTATATAGTGGTTAACCCTATATAGTGCCCTATATAGTGGTTAACCCTATATAGTCCCCCATATAGTGGTTAGTAATTAACCCCTATATAGTACCCTATATAGTGGTTAACCCTATATAGTGCCCTATATAGGGGTTAACTCCTATATAGTGCCCCATATAGTGGTTAGTGTTTAACCCCAATATAGTACCCTATATAGGGGTTAACTCTATATAGTGCCCTATATAGTGGTTAACCCTATATAGTGCCCTATATAGGGGTTAACTCCTATATAGTGCCCCATATAGTGGTTAGTGTTTAACCCCTATATAGTGCCCTATATAAGGGTTAACCCCTATATAGTACCCTATATAGGGGTTAACCCCTATATAGGGCACTATATAGGGGTTAACCACTATATAGTGCCCTGCATAGTGGTTACTGGTTATTCACTATATAGTGGGTAGGGCGGACATTCGGACACAGTCAGTATTCTTTCAATGTAGACTTAAATCACCTCCTAAATCAACGGTTGCCCTCTAAAACAGAGCGTGGACGCAATGATGCTCTCAAATAGAATGTCGAAACTAATTTGACATGTTAGATTTAAGCATATTAACCACAAACAAACAGCAAGAAATTTACTTTTCACATCAATATACAAACTTTATAGAATAAAATGACAGAATTTGTGCTTTTTGGAATGATTTTCTGTGTTTTAATAGGGAAGAAGAGAACCTTTTGTGTGTCTGTTGTCAAGGGTTCCCAAAGCGGGGGTTGGGCCCCCACATGGGATCAGGAGACGGTTTCTGCAAACATTGTGATGTAATCCCTGAAATATACCGAGGACCAAAGTATGAAGCAAAACACATAAATGTCCCATAAAATAAACAATATATTTATTTATCTAATAGGCCTACGTGATAAAATGTTGAATATACCATCGCATAGAAAAATGCACAATTAAGTGAACAGCCTGTTAAATAATTATACATACAATTCAAATTATGAAATAAATATTAAAGTTATACAAAATATTTTAAAATGAATATGATTACTGCTCTTTAAAGATACAGAGTGATATAGTTATCTGTATGATTGTATGTACTTTTCACAGGCTGAAATATTTCAGAACCCCTCAGTACCCATTGGTTCACGCCTGAAACCGTGAATCCGTTTGCTGACGTCATCAGATGAAGACCAGGGGCTCCAGCCGCCATGGACGTTTTCAAGCTTTTAATTTGAAATAGAAAAAGACGTTTGCGTTAGATCATCGATAACTTTACTTTACCGACAGCGCGCAGGCGCAGTACTCATGTAACGGTCACCACAGACGTAAAAGTAGACTCCGCATCGATCCATTTCTCCGATTGGCGCTGACGTCATTTGGTGGCGCCATGTTGGGAGGGTCAACACAGCTCCGCTTATTGTAATGTGTTGAGGAGGGACAGAATCAATCAATCGCTGAATATTAAACATTTTCTCGGTTTTGTTTTTATTTATTTGTATTTTTTGCTGTAAATAAACAATTGTTCAGTGTATTTAAATATTCTTTGTGGGTTTAAGAGTAATAGAATAATCTGATAGGAAGTATGCATGATGCAAAGCACAGCCACTCAGACATTTTTAGTACTATACGCAGAAATATTTTATACAGATATACAAAAATATATATACGTATCTCTCTCTGTATTTACATATGTACATACATCTATATATTTTATATATATATATATATATATATATATATATATATAAAATAGAAAAAATTATAGAATAGACATATATATATATAACTAAACTGAATAAACAGCACATATACACTATATATGTAGTGTATTTATGCTGTTTATTCAGTAATTTTTCCAAAGCTCTGGTGCCATCAAAAAGTTCTCCCTCGAGCCTCGATGCCAATAATCCGTCGGTTCAAACAAAATCACACTGCTCAGTGCAGAGGCATCAATCTGTTCTGCCTAAACCAGCAGGTTGGGGTAGCCTGTTGACCTCCCCAAGATGGCGCCCGTGAGTTCTGCACCACAACAGTCCTATAAGCATGTCTATGGTCCCAGCTGCAGGGGGAGACAGATCATGTGAGGCTGATTAAAGCGCTGTAGAACCTGGGTTCTGAAGAGGCTCTTATGTTTGATTAAACTGCAAATAATAAAAAATAAAAGATAAGCAGATTGTTAGAGGAAGCAAATAAGATGATGTGCTAATAGAATGAGGATGTTTACCCTTAAAATAAAATAATTTGATATTATACATGTGAAATAGGATGATGGGTTATTTTTTCCCATCTTGAACAGATTTGATCTTTTTTTAATAGTCAAACTGTCTCACTGGCTCAGACTAATGACAGACTTACTCAGGTTTCAGTTTTTGCTATTTTTTCAAAAGCATCTTTAGAAAATGATCAGATATCCTTTTCATTAAATCCACCTTTCTCCATTAAAATGTTTCTATTAGTTTGGTTTAAATCTCAGATATTGTTTTATTTTCATTACAGCAGAAAATCATCACAAAGGGCAGAGATGAAGGCGTGAAAGGATCAGTCTGGGATTTGATGAGCGACGGTTTTGAACACGTCACAGTCGGGAAGCAACAGCTCGCCGACTCTGGGACCAGAACCAGTGAGGAGGAATCCTATTGGATCACTAATCGACGGTGGTTCTGATCCTCTGATGGCACAGGAGCAACGATTTCTTCTTTAAACGGTTGCCTGGCAACAGTGGAACGATTTATAGGACCTGACCCTGAATCAAAGCCAGAGTTTTTCCGGGTTCTGGTGATCATTAGTCTGGACCCAGACGCTGTTTGTCTCAGGGATCGTCCTCCCAGCGGGTTTTCCTGCCGGGGTTCTGTGTCGGTACCAGGCTGTCTGAGGCAGCAGCGCTTAGCATCCGTTTGGACCGAACACCAATGATGGCTTCCAGATGATGATTTCTGTCCAGGTCCAAACAGACTCCAGACCGATGGAGTGGCGCACAACTACGGAATCGGACGGAATCAAACCGAAGTGGGTCCGATCCAGAATAACACCTCTGAGATAAAAGCTGTGAAGAACCACACACAGTTAAAATGGCCGCCATCAGTGTCTGCTTTCTACAACCAAACCAGAACAGAACCTCAATTACAGGGAGCCCAGCTTAAGCCTGAGTTTAATTCCGTAATCTGTGTTGGTCTGGATAAACTCAGAACCTCCTCCAGTCAGTCCGGGTCCAGAACTCCATGAAGCCCTTCCTTCCACACACCGATGTCCCGACTGTCTCGCGCCAGGTGAGGAGCAAACACCACATCCAACCTACGCAGGACACTGCTCTGGTCACCACGGACAACTGTCCCTTGGAGACGCCGCATCATCAGTCGGACCAGGACCTGATTGGCCCAGGCCAAACCCAGAGCAGGAGACACCGAGGAGGACGGAGCGCTGAGGGAAGGAGACAAGACTGCATCAGTTACAGAGTTCATCTTTTCAGCCCTGATCGTTGATCCTGGATAATCACAAAACAAACTTTGAGGCGTTACCTCAGACCGCTCCCTGATTGGTTGAAAAGATCTGTGACCTGAAAGAGACAAATTAAATAATAAAATATAATGTAGGTTTGATTATTGTTCTGCTACATTCTGCTCTGTCTGTACAGGAGACAGTCTCACCGAAACAGGTGGATGTCTGAGCAAAGACAGGTGTGTGTCTGACTGAGGACAGGTGTGTGTCTGACTGAGGACAGGTGTGTGTCTGACTGAGGACAGGTATGTGTCTGACTGAGGACAGGTATGTGTCTGACTGAGGACAGGTGTGTGTCTGACTGAGGACAGGTGTGTGTCTGACTGAGGACAGGTGTGTGTCTGACTGAGGATAGGTGTGTCTGACTGAGGACAGGTGTGTGTCTGACTGAGGACAGGTGTGTGTCTGACTGAGGACAGGTGTGTGTCTGACTGAGGACAGGTGTGTCTGACTGAGGACAGGTGTGTCTGACTGAGGACAGGTGTGTCTGACTGAGGACAGGTATGTGTCTGACTGAGGACAGGTGTGTCTGACTGAGGACAGGTGTGTGTCTGACTGAGGACAGGTGTGTGTCTGACTGAGGACAGGTATGTGTCTGACTGAGGACAGGTATGTGTCTGACTGAGGACAGGTATGTGTCTGACTGAGGACAGGTATGTGTCTGACTGAGGACAGGTGTGTCTGACTGAGGACAGGTGTGTGTCTGACTGAGGACAGGTGTGTGTCTGACTGAGAACAGGTGTGTGTCTGACTGAGGACAGGTGTGTGTCTGACTGAGGACAGGTGTGTCTGACTGAGGACAGGTGTGTGTCTGACTGAGGACAGGTGTGTGTCTGACTGAGGACAGGTATGTGTCTGACTGAGGACAGGTGTGTCTGACTGAGGACAGGTGTGTCTGACTGAGGACAGGTGTGTCTGACTGAGGACAGGTGTGTGTCTGACTGAGGACAGGTATGTGTCTGACTGAGGACAGGTGTGTGTCTGACTGAGGACAGGTGTGTCTGACTGAGGACAGGTATGTGTCTGACTGAGGACAGGTGTGTCTGACTGAGGACAGGTGTGTCTGACTGAGGACAGGTGTGTGTCTGACTGAGGACAGGTGTGTCTGACTGAGGACAGGTGTGTGTCTGACCTCGGACAGGTGTGTCTGACTGAGGACAGGTGTGTGTCTGACTGAGGACAGGTGTGTGTCTGACTGAGGACAGGTGTGTCTGACTGAGGACAGGTGTGTGTCTGACTGAGGACAGGTGTGTCTGACTGAGGACAGGTATGTGTCTGACTGAGGACAGGTGTGTGTCTGACTGAGGACAGGTGTGTGTCTGACTGAGGACAGGTGTGTCTGACTGAGGACAGGTATGTCTGACTGAGGACAGGTATGTGTCTGACTGAGGACAGGTGTGTGTCTGACTGAGGACAGGTGTGTCTGACTGAGGACAGGTATGTGTCTGACTGAGGACAGGTGTGTGTCTGACTGAGGACAGGTGTGTCTGACTGAGGACAGGTGTGTCTGACTGAGGACAGGTGTGTGTCTGACTGAGGACAGGTGTGTCTGACTGAGGACAGGTGTGTGTCTGACTGAGGACAGGTGTGTGTCTGACTGAGGACAGGTGTGTGTCTGACTGAGGACAGGTGTGTCTGACTGAGGACAGGTGTGTGTCTGACTGAGGACAGGTGTGTCTGACTGAGGACAGGTGTGTCTGACTGAGGACAGGTGTGTGTCTGACTGAGGACAGGTGTGTGTCTGACTGAGGACAGGTGTGTGTCTGACTGAGGACAGGTGTGTCTGACTGAGGACAGGTGTGTGTCTGACTGAGGACAGGTGTGTCTGACTGAGGACAGGTGTGTGTCTGACTGAGGACAGGTGTGTGTCTGAGTGAAGACAGGTGTGTGTCTGAGGACAGGTGTGTGTCTGACTGAGGACAGGTGTGTGTCTGAGTGAAGACAGGTGTGTGTCTGAGGACAGGTGTGTGTCTGACTGAGGACAGGTGTGTGTCTGAGTGAAGACAGGTGTGTGTCTGAGGACAGGTGTGTGTCTGACTGAGGACAGGTGTGTGTCTGAGGACAGGTGTGTGTCTGACTGAGGACAGGTGTGTGTCTGACTGAGGACAGGTGTGTGTCTGACTGAGGACAGGTGTGTCTGACTGAGGACAGGTGTGTGTCTGACTGAGGACAGGTGTGTCTGACTGAGGACAGGTGTGTCTGACTGAGGACAGGTGTGTGTCTGACTGAGGACAGGTGTGTGTCTGACTGAGGACAGGTGTGTCTGACTGAGGACAGGTGTGTCTGACTGAGGACAGGTGTGTGTCTGACTGAGGACAGGTGTGTCTGACTGAGGACAGGTGTGTGTCTGACTGAGGACAGGTGTGTGTCTGAGTGAAGACAGGTGTGTGTCTGAGGACAGGTGTGTGTCTGACTGAGGACAGGTGTGTGTCTGACTGAGGACAGGTTTGTCTGACTGAGGACAGGTGTGTGTCTGACTGAGGACAGGTGTGTCTGACTGAGGACAGGTGTGTGTCTGACTGAGGACAGGTGTGTCTGACTGAGGACAGGTGTGTCTGACTGAGGACAGGTGTGTGTCTGACTGAGGACAGGTGTGTGTCTGAGTGAAGACAGGTGTGTGTCTGAGGACAGGTGTGTGTCTGACTGAGGACAGGTGTGTGTCTGACTGAGGACAGGTTTGTCTGACTGAGGACAGGTGTGTGTCTGACTGAGGACAGGTGTGTCTGACTGAGGACAGGTGTGTGTCTGACTGAGGACAGGTGTGTCTGACTGAGGACAGGTGTGTGTCTGACTGAGGACAGGTGTGTGTCTGAGTGAAGACAGGTGTGTGTCTGAGGACAGGTGTGTGTCTGACTGAGGACAGGTGTGTGTCTGACTGAGGACAGGTGTGTGTCTGAGTGAAGACAGGTGTGTGTCTGACTGAGGACAGGTGTGTGTCTGACTGAGGACAGGTGTGTGTCTGAGTGAAGACAGGTGTGTGTCTGAGTGAAGACAGGTGTGTGTCTGAGTGAAGACAGGTGTGTGTCTGAGGACAGGTGTGTGTCTGACTGAGGACAGGTGTGTGTTGGTATTAAAGTAGATTACCTGGTTGATACAGAGTACAGGTGTAGTGAAGTCCTGGCTGAGTTTGTGCAACATGGAGGAAAAGCAGAGCAGCTGTTTGTTTCTCTCTAGCCAATCATCTGCCTGGAACTCGCACCTGAAAAGAGCTGCCACTGAATCAACCACAATGAGCCGGACCCGACCCTGAGCCAGTAGGAGGGGGGCACGGCGTGAAAGACACACCTGCAAGGAGTCCTGAAGACAAACACACCTGTGAGCCTGTGGCTAGCCAACAGATGCAAACTGATCTGAGGTCAGAGGAAACACCCACCAGGTCAGCCGTGTGTTCAATATAGACGTTGTCACTGAAGCGAAGGCTGCTGATCAGAGATGGAGGGACGTCAGAGCGCAGAACAGACTGCTCTGAGATCAGCTGCTGAAGGCGCTTGATTGGAAACTGATCCTCTGTGCAGATATACAACGCTCCTGGCAGGAAAATGTCACATGATTGATCGGTTTATGGCGATGATGCAGTCGCTGAAACCGTGGTTATTCCTGGAACGTTTACTGACCAGCTCCCAGGCCTCCATGTTCAACTGGATACTGCACCGACAGGCACAGCTGCAGACCAAGCTGCGTCTTCCCGGCTCCGCTCTCTCCTGACAGCTCAGTGACACCCCCTACTGGCAGACCGCCCCTCAGCAGCTGGTTCAGAACCGGACAGCCCGTACTGAGCCGGAGTCCAGACTCTAACCTGGGACACTCACCTCGCTGGAGCTGAAGGGCTGAGGGAGCAAACATTTCTCTTACACCAGCAGACCAATGGTTCGCCATTACCCATGACATCATAGTGTCTCATCCAATCAGAGGTCTGACCTGTGACTGGCTGGTGAGGTCTGCAGGCTGTGGCAGCAGCATGGAGCAGCTCCTGGAGATCTGATGGGGACAATCCGGTCATATTCTGGAGGTCCGGCCCAGACGAACACAGAACCTCCCTAACAGACTTTAGTTGAGCTGGTGGAGGAGGAAACAGGTCACTATGGCAACAACAAAACCAAAGAGCCGCATATTGATTCTCATTAGTGTGACACAACTTAACCCACACTAAAGCTTTTAGTTTTAATTAAAAATAAAAATTCAATTAATTTAAGATGAATGAAATAAAGCCGAAGTCAATGCAGGTTTTAAAAGATGAAGATCCTAAAGAGTCTAGCTGGGATTTTTCCGGACTGAGGGAGGAACAGTTAAAGTGGCGGTTTGCAGACTGGACTCTGGTGGAGCCGCCGGTACCTTTCCGCACAGCGGAGATGATCCGCGGCTTCAGCTGCAGCTGATCCCAGCTCATCTCTCAGCCTCCGGGTTCGGTTCTCCGCGGTTCAACGCTGATAGTTTATGACACAACTCTAAATGCCCCCGGAAGTGACGTAATTGCTTGCCGAGTCGAACTTTTTAAGCCGGTTCCTGAGAGGACGCTGGTACCGCTGGTACCGAGCCCCGACTGTCAGGCTCAGGCGACCGGGTTCACGTCGACCGACGCTGAAAATGACGTAGAGCTGATTCTGGTTACGGATTGGCCAAGGAGTGACGTCACATTTGGGCGCCAGTAGAGGAAGCAAAACAGATCAGAAGCAGAATAATAATTGATCATTGATCGGAACCTGCTTACAGACTCAGAAGAAAGGTCGAACCGGAGCCGGAACCGGACCGGTTAGAACCCAGACCGTTAGAGTCTGTCGATCCTCACCGCTCTTCTACTTCCGGTAAGTGTCCATTGTGTTGTTCTTATCGGTGGTCCAGCGGTTCGCGCGTCCACCTCCCGCCGGTGGAACCGACGGTTCGAGTCTTACATGATCCTATTTATATTGGTTGATTTTTATTGTTGGACTTTAACTAAAGGGAGAAATGATCACATCTACAACTCAGAACCAGAGACACAAAACCAAGATGGACCCTTCAGGACTGTTTGCTCTTCATTTTGGTTCTGCTTGCTTTACGTTATTTTTTCCCCCACAATAGAATAGAAAAGAATATACCGTTTTTGTCTCATAATGGGGAAACTCTGGTGTTTACAGCACCAAAAGATTGTAGACACACAAATGTGGACCTTAGAAAAATGTATCAGATTAACATAATAGTGAAGAGTTAAAATATAAACAATAAAATTCTGTAAAGTGTTTTAACAATATAAAACTGGAGAATAAATAACCAACATCCAGCTATGGACATTTTTACAGTAAATTGAAAATAGCAGCAACATCAGAGATGTGCAGAATGACAGCAGCAGGTTATTTAACTGACTAAGGTAGAAACTGAGCAGAATCAGCATTAATGGAAGAACTGGTTGAGGTTACTGGGAACAGTGGTGGTTCTAGAGTCTTCCAGCTGCTGGGAGGAAGGATCTGTGATAACGCTCCCTGGTGCATTTAAGGTGCAGCAGTCTGTCACTGAAGGAGCTGTCCAGTTCAGCACCAGCTGAACCAGCATGGGGGGGGGGGGCGTTATCCAACAGAGATTTTCATTTAGTTAGGATCCGTCTGTTTCCCACCTCCTGCACTGAGTCCAGAGGGCATCCAATCAGAGCTGGCCTTCCTGATCAGCTGATCCAGACGCTTCCTCTCAGCTACAGATGAGCCACTGCTCCAACAGACGCTCCATAGAAGATGCTGATGCTACAAATGAGTCAGACAAGGTCTTTAGGAGCTCCCCCCCCCCCCCCCCCCCCCCCCCCCCCCCGGTGCAGATGGTTCTGATCCGTTTAATGATCCTGTTCCTCCTCATCTTCAGGCACCAACCTCTGAGCGCAGCCATGAGCTCCCGGGTGTGCCGGACCTGCGGGGGGTCCGACATCGATGTCGACCAGGCCCGGGGAAGCGCGGTGTGCACGGGCTGCGGCTCGGTTCTGGAGGACAACATCATCGTGTCGGAGGTCCAGTTTGTGGAGGGAAGCGGAGGAGTTTCATCCGCCGTGGGACAGTTCGTCTCCGCAGACGGTTAGACCGGTTCCATAAGCTCTGAGTGGCAGCAACCGTACCACAGGTCACCCATCATTACCAGTGCAGCCAGCCCTCTGAACTGAGAACATAAACAGCCCCATTCTCCAGATAGATAAATGTTAATAGAATAGACATCCATTATCTGTTCTAGGTTGTGTCCCTCTCTTCTTGTCCCTTTTCTTCTTGTTTTCCTCTCTATGTTTTGTACTCAGCTGACTTTTCATGCTGTCTCTAAAGGAATGAAAGATTTTTTCCAAGCACTAAGCTCACTTAGCTGATTGCTCCTTCCTGTGTTTCCAAAAAGGCCAAAGTAAATAACCCAGTCCTTCTTTTCACTGTAGACAAGCCATGATCTGCTTATCTGTTCTCCATTTTTCATTTGGATGAAATAATAGCTGCATGAATCATGACAGCAGACAAGATAGAGGAGAGCAGGAGGCGGGGTTACCAATCTACTCGCTCTGGAGAGCAGAGTTCGCTGCTTTTAGATGTTGTCTCCAAAGTCTCCAGTAGCAGAAAAAAAGTCTCTAGATTTGGCGCTAGGAGCTTTTTAGAAATCAAAGTGCTAGAGGGGTCTGAAAAGTGGCTAAATATAGCGACTAAAGCGCTAAGTTGGCAACACTGCTCTTTGCATGGTTTGTTTTCAAATGGTTTGCTGCTGTCTGTTTGGACCTTTCTGAACATGTGCAGCAAATGGACTGATCCAATATGGTGGACACTGAAGGGGGGGGCTGAGACACACTTATTATTATCAGCGTTCTGATGGCATTTTAAAGAAAAACAATTATTGTGCAGAAATAAGGAATAGCTGCATTAACCATACATGGACGGAAACAGTTTTATGGGGCCCCCCCAAGGTAACTGCCTAGTATTGCCTAACGGTAAAACCCTGAAATTATGGCTTTCAGTTTCAGTGGCCACTCAAAGATTTTTATTGGCCCCATCTGGCCCCCCCACATGAAACCTTTGAGAGTCACTGTCTGATAAACCTTGTTTCTTCGGAGTCTGGCAGTAAATTCCATACATGAAACCCGAAAAATGCACAAAGAACAGGAACCAGAACAGCTGACTGACAAATCCACTTTATTAAACTTCAAACATGGAGGCGACGCAAATCAGAACCGCTCACCTGCAGAGAAACAGAATCAGTTAGAACAGGTCAACTTTCCATTCCCTACAGCAGTTTAAATCCAAGCTCAACTAAGTCAGAACAAAAAGTAAATGGAATAATCGGTGCTGTCTGATATGGTAAATGGCATGTACTTATATAGCGCCTTTATTCAAGTTAGTAGACTTGACCAAAGCGCTTTACACTACAATCATTCACCCATTCACACACACGCACTCACACACTGATGGTGGCAAACTACATTGTAGCCACAGCTGCCCTGGGGCTCACTGACAGAAGCGGGGCTGCCGTACACTGGCGCCACCGGGCCCTCTGACCACCATCAGTAGACGATGCAGGTGAAATGTCTTGCCCAAGGACACAACGACACTGAAAGTCAGAGTCGGGGCTTGAACCGTCAACCCTTCGATTTCAGGGCAAACTCCTACATCCAACGCCACTGTCGATATGAACTGAGAAATCTGAGGCATTCAGACCTAAAAAGGTTCTGTTAAGTCTGTTCTGCTCCAAACTCTAGAAATAAAGTGTTTCCCATCCTATAATCAAGTCTGGTTCCGTTCAGTAGAATGAAGCCGGTTTATTTAGGGGTTCTGGTTTAGTCGCATTACCATGGCAACCAACAGGGTTAGTTACCAACAGGGTGGAAGTGGGCTTGTACCTCTGACGATTCCTTCGCTAACACTGGTTCCATACAGATCCGATTCACCACCACAGGCACCGTGGATAATTAATTTGGAATCAGAGCTATTTGGGTCCGTTTGAAGATCACCGACTTTTCCTGAAGTTGGGCGTTGGACTCCAGTATTAGCCTGGTCAGGGTTCTGGGGTTCGAAGTTCTGGTAGAACCTTCTGCTGTCTCCCTCCGCTGAAGGCTCCTGGTTCTGTAAGGACTCAGACTGGTCCCAAGTCTGGAGTCTTGCTGCCAGACCGACTGGTTTCACTCTGATTAGGGAAAGTCCTGATTGAAGGAAAGTCAGATTTTAAAAGCGGACCAAAGGTGAAACCAAGCAGACGGTTAGATCATCGGCTCTTACCTGATGTTTGACGAATGGGTCCAGATGAACTGGATTTCTCTCTCGGATCATTTGTCTCAGCCCATAAAGACATTAGCCCTTGCTCTGTCTGTTGCTGCTGCCCCTCCTGGACAGAGAAGTGGGGCTCCGGCGGGCTCTGGTGCCCCGCCTGGACAGAGTACTGGGGATCCGGCAGGCTCTGGTGCCCCGCCTGGACAGAGTACTGGGGATCCGGCAGGCTCTGGTGCCCCGCCTGGACAGAGTACTGGGGATCCGGCAGGCTCTGGTGCCCCGCCTGGACAGAGTACTGGGGATCCGGCAGGCTCTGGTGCCCCGCCTGGACAGAGTACTGGGGATCCGGCAGGCTCTGGTGCCCCGCCTGGACAGAGTACTGGGGATCCGGCAGGCTCTGGTGCCCCGCCTGGACAGAGTACTGGGGATCCGGCAGGCTCTGGTGCCCCGCCTGGACAGAGTACTGGGGATCCGGCAGGCTCTGGTGTCCCGCCTGGACAGAGTACTGGGGATCCAGCGGGCTCTGGTGTCCCGCCTGGACAGAGTACTGGGGATCCAGCGGGCTCTGGTGCGCCGCCTGGACAGAGAACTGGGGATCCGGCGGGCTCTGGTGCGCCGCCTGGACAGAGAACTGGGGATCCGGCAGGCTCTGGTGCGCCGCCTGGACAGAGAACTGGGGATCCGGCAGGCTCTGGTGCGCCGCCTGGACAGAGAACTGGGGATCCGGCGGGCTCTGGTGCGCCGCCTGGACAGAGAACTGGGGATCCGGCAGGCTCTGGTGTCCCGCCTGGACAGAGTACTGGGGATCCGGCCGGCTCTGGTGCGCCGCCTGGAAAGAGAACTGGGGATCCGGCCGGCTCTGGTGCGCCGCCTCTTTGATTGAGGGAAAGGTTAGGTTGACCAAAGACTGATAGACTGTAGTCTGGAGAACCGGTTCTGGTTTCTCTGAAAGACTCTCTCTTGGTTTGGACTCTTCATTCTCAGTTTGTTTAGAGGCCCACGTGTTTGCCTCGCCACTCAAAAGTGTCGCTCCATACTGGGCCAGATTAAGGTTTTTGGAGTTAATCTGTTGGATGATGGGTTTTTGATTGAGACGAAGCCCAGAAGAGACAAACTTGCTGGGAGGTTTAACTCTGATGCTCTGCCCTCTGGACTGGAGATTTGTTTCCACTTGTCCAACTCTTTGTACGTTTGGGACTTCTTGGATGGGTGCACTGGTCTGTTTGCCGTAGAAGAACTCCTGCAGCAGGTCACTCTGCTCAGGGACCGCAGTCCTACCAGCAGCAGGATCCAATGTTTTCTCTTTGCCAGTCTGAAAGAAATAATTCCCAATGTGTTCCTGTGGTTGGACCAACGTTGGGTAGTGAGTGGTTTGAGTTGGCCTGTTGTGATACTGATGTTGGTAAACTGGGTTGTTGACCTCATCGACCTCCATTCCAGCGCCGGGGGACCAATAGAGGTTAAAATTGGGCTTTGAGTCTGCCATGCCAAATAATAGATCAGATGGAAGACTCTGAAGAATCTCACTTTCATCAATAATGGACTGACCCTGGTCCATTTTGTCCCAGACTCGAGACCCGAAAAGGGAACTTGAGCTTCCCTGGTTTTCACTGATTGGACGGTGGGGAATCCTGTCAAATGGGCCTGAAGGGGAGTATTCTCCGCCTGGTCCTGGCGTTTCCCTGGCCAGTCCTTCGGAGCTCTCTGGTGGTGCGCTTGGGTCTTCCACATCGGTTAAAGGATAAAACCTGGAGAGAGACGAATAATCAGGAACCGCTTTTCTTTTCTGCATTATTCTTCAGATGAGACTCACTGAGGGACTTGCAGGATTGGTGTCTCTGAAGAATGGTCCTTATTTAAGGATGAGAGCAGCTGTTTTTGTCCTCCTGATACTGGGATGAATTGGCTCTTTCCTGGTCGGGGCAGAGTTCCCACTGTAGATGGCTGTAAGCGGAGCGTACTCAATGGGGCATTGATGCTCTCTGACTGCTGACATTTTTTATTTGAATCTGCTAAAAGAGAAAACATTTAACGCAACAATAAAGCCAAAGATCTTCTCCTAATGAAAACATCCCAACCTCTTTTGCTCTCAAAGACTCTCATTGATCCGAATCCAGGAGTTGCTGAGGAAAAGGTCCGGTCTACAGAAATTCTGTTGACTGCACTCATAGGATAGAAGCATCTCACCGTCACCCTGTCAGAGATTCAGATGAGTCTCCAGGACAGTTTCAGAACAGTTCTTCCTGGTTGTTCACAGGTCCTTACTTGAACTGAGGTTCTCTGGAGATGAAGTTCGGCCCATCTGCAATCAGGAGTCGATCATGGACTATCTCGTTCTCGTAAACCATGTACCACTCTCCAACCTGTAAATATTCTCACATTAAGACCAATAATTTTCAGGTCTAAAGGTTTGACTTGGCACTGCCCTTAACAACCACAGGCACAGATATTTTTAGGCTTTGCCATTTTTCTCTTCATGATCGAGACACCAAAGAAGCTACAGGTATACGAGTTTATAGTATCAACACCCCCTGAGCAGTCTTTGCCTAACTGAGACTCCAAGATGATCTGGAAATCTGGATATTTCAAATCTGATTGATAAAGAAATAGCTGAAAAGTTCCTTGGTCCATTTCCCCCTTATAGAACATCCATACCGTTGCTCTGGTTCCACAGGAGTTCACCTTGAACTCAAACAGGACTTTGGATCCATCAGCTTGTTTTGGTTTGCAGGTAGGGTCCAGAAGACTGGTTCTTTCAGGTTTCACCATTGGCCACGTGGAGGTCGGCGTTGCCACCACAGTCATGGTGCCGTCTGCAGAGCAAACTGAAAGCAACGTTTATGAATATCAGAGCATCAGAACAAGTCAGTAAATTGGTCTTGTTAGTTTCAAAACTTTGCACATTCAGCTCAGAGCTGGAGGGGGGAGAAGTTACCTATCATGTTCTGCGTTCTGAAAAGGCAGCGCTTTGATGTGGATGCCTGGACCTCCAGAGTTTTGGAGTCTCTTAAAAGCAACTTAAATGTTGCATAAAAGTTTGACAAGTTGATGTCCTAGAAAACAAAATACAGACATTAAAACTCTTCTACATCTTTAGTTTTTAAGTTTTAGGCTGGATGACCCTTTCAGAACCAAGCTAATAAATGACCTGGATAGCAAGCCAGTTTTGGTGCAGTTCTGTATGCATGCAGACCAATGATTGTGGAGCAGTTACTGGAGCATCAAGCAGCCCGAGTGGTGAGTGAACGTCTGATGGGAGCCCTCAGATTAGATAGGAATACCATCTGTGACAGCAGCACCCACACTCTTGTGACCACACAATTTTTACAAGAGCAGTCTTTGTTACTAATAAAGCCAACAGGTCCTTCACATTGAAAGGCTCTGCAGACCGTGCTCCTGGAGCAACGTCAAGAACTTGTTTAATTTTGAGCTATTCGCCTACCTCATGATTAGCTGCAAAACATGCCAAGAATGGTTGGAACCTCAGTTATGTAGCCGTTACCTCATGGACTAACCTCATAAGTGTAGCCGATGGAAAAAACTGGGATGTCCAGGATAGTTCTGATGCTGTCATTATGGAGGCGGTAACCTCTCTGGGCCACCAGCTGCTCCGTCAGAGGCTCATGGCCGACGCCGACCTCCCAGAGACTCCGAGACTGTCTGGCTATGCTGAAGGAGATTCCTCCATCGTAACACTGAGCAGTTATCTCTGGTGGGACTTTGGGGAGAAAGTCAGGATTCAGGAGAGCTTGGACGGATTAACACCCCAGAGCTTCCTTAATACTCACATTCATTAAAAACTCGTGCTGTAATGACGTTCTGGTAGTAGTAGGACTCCCTCTGAGGCACAATGGTTAAAGTGACGTTTAGGTCTATAGAGTACTCCACTACACCTCCACCCATATTCTGTTGTAGGGACAAAAGCCAGACTTAGACCAGAACAGACGAATAGAGCCGTCAACTACTTTAATTGTGCTGACTTGGCTCCAATGCCTACAGTTAGAGCAGCTCTGACAGTAAAGAAAATTAGCAAAGATGAGCTGGCTGGTAAAACTATAAGCTCACCGTCCACTGCACAACAGGATCGTCGAAGGGTAGACGCAGCTGGTAGGCCTGGCTGCCGTTGGCATGGACAACCGGACTGATGCTGAGGCCTCGCTGTGGCTTCCCCAAGATCAGCAACCGCTGTCCATTAATCCAGATTTCCTCCAAGAGGACATCTGCTGGAATGTTCCCCAGATAGACTGTGAACTCCTGATCACCAATTGTCTCTGTGGATAGAAATGCCACACAGCCAGTCTTTAGGGTGTGAGAAGCAGGTACAGGTATCAGAGCTTTTCTAATCTAAAGCAAAAACCCTTACGGTTGAGGCAGAAAGGTTGCCTACAGACCAGCGGCGTCTCAAGCACTTTGAAGGTTCTGTGTTTGGTGTCAATGCTGTGGCCGTCGTCAAAGATCAGAGAGAAGACATGTTCATACATCAGGAGGACCGTGTAGAACTCCTGGTACAGATTTTCCAACACCAAACTCTGTAGGAACAAAGCCCAAGTTTAAAGTTGCATTTCCTTAAAGCCAATGGGCAATCAGCAATTAGACTTTTAATCCCACTCTACCTTCCTGAACCCTCCTTCTGACCCAAAAGGAACTCCAATCTCTATCATTCCCTCTTGGTGAACCAGACTGAGGCCTTTGGAGGCAGCAGTGGCCTCATCCAGCAGGGAACCATCCAGACCCAAACTGAAACTCTGACTTTTTAATCCTGCTCCCTCCCCAACCAGAGCAGGTAGAAACCGAGGGACATTCCAGAGCAACCGAGTGCCATCGAATGATCCAGTATCTGAAGGAAAAAGGCAAGAACATTCTTAGCTCCGGTTCAGACTGCAGCTCATCTCTGATGCATCAGCTTACTGAGTGCGCAGGCCATGGACATATCAATCATCACCAGCATGAGCTTCTGTCTGAAGAACAGAGACACCTGGATGGTCTCCACTGGAACATCGTCAACCTAAGAGATCAGTTTCATTATCAATGTGAATGAAAACCAGGAACAGCCGAATCGTAAAGGAAAAATATTTTCATGCTGTAAAATTTTGTCCTTTTAGCTCCTAAGTGGTCACTCTTCATCTTTTCTAGACCAAGTTCTTAGTCTAGAACTAATGTTTGTGTGAAAAAGGACTCTTGGATTCACCATGGAGGAGAAATGTCTGTTGTGCGTTTGTTGATACCCACCATGGTGACCTCAGCATGCGGCTGTTTGAGCGGAGATCGAAGGATCACCCTCTGAGACGTGGCCATCACACTGTAACCCCACTGTTGGGCCTCCGGGATGGACATTGAGGTAGTCTGCCCGTTCCTTTGCAGAAATATTAGCTGCCAGGACAAATTGGCTGTCTTCTGAGCCTGAAGACCACAAACCAGCCATCTGACATGAGAACCACCTCAGGGTCCAACCAGGGATATCAGAAAAACGTAATCCCTCATTAGCCGACAACTGGACTGGCTATACCATCAGCAGGGACCAGAGGTTACCTTAAAGAGAGCTTCCTGCCAAACATCTCTACGCTCCACTCCATGAGCTTCACACGAAGACTGTCTGTTAACATTCACCTGGGAGACGACCACAACAGTTTAGGCAGCAGTCTCACAGGCAGCACCAGAAGTGGTTACAAGTGTCCTCACCTCCATGTAGTCTTCCTCGCAGGTGAGCTCTCTGTGGGTCCAACTGATACCAGAACAGACTGTGGAAACAAACCGGCTGCTCAAGCCTCCACCGTTGTTTATTAGCACGTTGAACTTGAAGGTGAACAGCTCATCATTCTGAAAAAACACCCAAAACAATTTGGTAAAGAGGAGCTTCAGTAGATGGGATTCAGGGTAGTTGGACAGACCCGGCCACCCTCAGTGGCCAGGTGCAGGCTGGTGGGTTGACCAGCAGGTGAAGCCAAAGGTTCTTAGAATTAGAACCTGGACATACGTTGGTGAAGCTTCTGTTAAAGGCTTAGAACAAGGTACCTGGTTGTGGGTGAAGCAGGAGTAATAAGATGCCCTGAGGACAGTGAAGCCATCCTGCTGGTAGGCGCTGATGGTGTAACCACAACGCGAAGCAAGCTGCTCACCAATGGAGTGGACACCATCGTCGTCTAGATGATGTTACAGACCGTGAGACCTGGGAACTTTAAAATCATTGTGTTCACTGATGAAGAACTGACCGACAGCTTCGAAGTGAGGCATCTGTGCCGAAGCCACGCGGATCCACAGGTACCGATCCCGACACTCCAACTGAACCAAACCTGCGGACAGAGCACCAGTGGGTCTGCAGTCGCTAAGGTTCTGTGCAACAGGAGTATCGTAGTGAAGATGCAGGTTTCCTCCTGGAGACTCAGCTCAGTAACCAACCAACCAACCATGGAGGAACCCAGGGAGCTGGTGGAAGGTTGCTTTCTGTGAATGAACAAACTGTAATAGATGTTCTTTTTCTTTTTCTGTGATTCAGCAGAACTTTAATTAGAAACACCTTAGTAATGCTAATGTCTACCAAACTGGAACATGTTTGACTTCATGAGGAGGAAACCCTGCAGGCTTAGATGTAGATAAACTAGAATCTGCTCACCATCCAGCTGGCTCCCAGCCACCGTTTCCTTAATAAAACAGCTGCAGATCATCCAGAGCAGCCTGGAACACAAAGCAGCAGAGTTGAGCTTTGACCTGCCCAGGTGAGACCGGTGTTCTGTCAGAGGAGCATACCCCATCAGACCGGCATACCCCATCAGACCGGCATACCCCATCAGACCGGCATACCCCATCAGACCGGCATACCCCATCAGACCGGCATACTAGTGATGTTATGAGATGAGCCGAGGCTTCGAGGTGTGTGTCGAGTAATGGAGGGGGCGTTTCCCCGAAGCGCGTGTCGAGGCGTGATTCATTTAGAGGTGGGGCCAAAATTAATGACGTCCGAGGCCTCGCTACCGTGATACATGACCGCTTCGGGAAGTGGTTCAGGAAAAGCAAGAGTTTTGACAGGCATCTCAACAGCCTCAGTGTTCAGTCAAGATGTGGGAGATTGGAGGAGAGCTGCTGTCAGCTGGATAAAGTTTGCAAAGATTCTAAGAATAGATTGGTTGTTTTTCCAACCAATCTAGTTGCTTAAAACTAATTTGGTTAGAATAAACAATGTAATGATCAAAATTTGAGCAAACCATCGGACAAAGTCAGTGTTAACACGTTGCTGTTAAGTAGTATTTTCTCCCTGCTATGATCATCTGCATAGGTGGCGTCAGCTGTAAGAGACAGGCTCTCACTCTAGAAGTTGATGGTTCAAGACCTGCCTTTAACTTTGAAAATTGCGATTAAACTGGTTGATGAGACTAATTTGCATTGTTTTGCCCAAGTAAAAATATAGATTGGGTAAATTAGGTCGGTTTAGTCAAAAGATTGGTTGAACACAACTTCCAACCTGATTAAAACCAAAAATCGTGGAAAAACTATCACGTTTGAATAAAAATGACATACACCTTTCATTTTTCTCATCATTGCTCATCAAAGTAAATTCCCTCTGGGATTATTAAAGTATTTCTGATTCTGATTGCCCAGTTTTACCCAATTTGCACAAACACTTTAACTGTCTGCTTGAGTTTATTTAACTAAAATGGCAGAAAAACTGTGCACCTTAAATTATTGTTCTAAGAAATTTTACACTTAAAAAAATTACAAAAGATTTTATTATACACACCAACCATTAACAATTTCAAGGGAACTTTAAAGGGGGAAAAAAGAAATATAGATTTTATTAAAAAAAATGTAGTTCTGCATTCCACCAGTAGGTGGTGACATGTTCACATGAAGCCTCATGAACTGTGGGGATCGTTGGAGCTATTTGGCCAAACGGTTCAATCAGGCTTCATCTCACCATCAGACCAGCATACCCCATCAGACCAGCATACCCCATCAGACCAGCATACCCATAGTCAATCCCAGTCTATCCTTTTAGTTTAAAAAAAAAAAAAAAACAAGTTTAAACTACCTCAATTGGCATGTATCCCTTTAGTCGTACACAAAACCCCCCAAAAAACTATTTCAGTTCAGATCCCCATACCTAAAGGGATACCCCCCCGCTGAGGTAGTTTAAAACCTATTTTTCATACAAAACTAAAGGGATAAACGCAGATTTGATTTGTTGGGCATGCGTATTGACTATAGGTACGTTCCTCTGACAGACCGTCGGCTCAGGTGAGACCGGCTCAGGTAGGACCGGTCCAGATAAACTCACCATACGGAAGCCGCAGTAGCTCTCATGCTGACGCTGGAAACTCTCTCCTCAGCTGGAAGCTCCTTCTCCACTGAGGGAAGCCGTCAGACTCTGCAGGCAGGTGTGCTACTCACCTGGTTGTCATAGTAACCAAAGAGAGAACCCAGGTGGGTCTACTTGAGGATGATTGTATCTGAATTGGAGCAGCAGGCCTTTTCTCTGCCTGTCAGGAGAACTTTCATGAAATTCAGGCTGTGTTGGGTTTTAAAAGCTGCGTCTTCAGAGGATGAGGTCCGCCTGGATCCTTCAAGGAAAATCAGGAGACCGGAAGAGTTTTGGCTCTGAATTCAGGTCCAGCCTTCTGTACGCTATGTCGCCTAGCAACGGTGACATTTGACACCCAAAGCAGGAAAAGAATAAATACCAAACTTTTCAGAACTGTTTCTGCTATTTTTGTTTATTGTAAAGTGAACAAAGACTACGCTCATGAGAATCCAGAAAAAAATAAAGGTGCCAAATAAAAGCAAATGCAATGATATAACAGGGGTAGAAAGATATATGTGAATCCAAACAATGTATGTAAAAAAAAATATATCTGCAAAATCTCATATCCAAAAACAAAAAATATTTAGTTAAGCAAATTGTGCAAAATTAATATAAATATAGCAATAAAAAAAATCAAACTCCTATCAGATTTATAGTCCCCCCCCACCCTGCAGATCTATTAGAATCTGTCCTTAAATTCCAGCCAAACCCATTTACACAGTAACAGATAAAAACCTTTAGATAAACCAAACATTACTGCCACATATCTGACTCTATAACCATTAAAACAACTATTTTCATTCATTTCAGACGGAACTATTCACTGACTGGATTATATTAAACTGAACTTCCAATATTCACCACTGTTTGGCGCCATTTCCCTTTTTCTTCTGATCACAGAGCAGCTGGCTTGCTTGGACTCGCAATGAATCCTGGGAAAACCAAGGATAGCGAGGATACATGGGGTGTTCTGTCAGACCAGCATCCCTATAGTCAATACGCAAGACGTCAGATTTGCGTTTATCTCTTTAGTTTTGCTCAAAAAACAGACTTTGAAGTCATATCTAAAAGTCAAATAATTCTGGCTTAAACATGTATATAAATGTCTTTATCAGACCATATTGTCCCAAAAGTTAGAAAATTTCTATTTTAAAAAAATCCTGTCTTAAAATCTGTGTTTTCTCCGTTATCTTCTGCAGGCCAGTTAGTTCTACGTCAGCCTGAACACCTAAATTCGGCCAATCATCTATCAGCGGTCATCTGTCAATCAAATGTTTTCGGTCATAGCATCTTGATTCATATGTCGCAGCTAATATACGCAACGGTTGAAATCAGAATCCTTTCCTTTCCCATTGAGTTGCGTCCCAGTGTTCACGGGGATGGACGTCTGTGTCTTCAGCAGGCGTAGAGCTAACAGAACTGGCAGCGTTGCGAGGCAAGGGCTCAAACATGTACGGCTGGAAGCCTTCTACACCAAACCAAGCTTCTGCCGCCCTGGCGTCCTCTTCCACAACATCTTCGTCCCCGCTTTCCTCCTCTAAATAAAAAATGGATGACGGAGGAGACTCATCCACGACCTCCGACACTAAACTCTCCTCCTCTTGCATGTTTCCGCTGTCCATAGCGTTCCTTGACAGCGTCGTTTCTAAGTCACCAATTTAGTGCTACTTATCTACCTCATGCCTGTTGAGGTAGATTAAAGTCTATTTTTCATTCAAAGCTAAAGGAATAAAGGGGTATTGACTATGGGTATGCTGGTCTGACAGAACACCGCATCTGTCCTTCAAAAAGAAGGACGCATTTGTCGGCTGCATAACGAGGACTCTTGGAAACCGACCAGACCTCGTCGCCAGGCTGTGACGTGTTCGGCCTAATAATCTGGCCTTTGGAGGACGCAGCCCATGGATTTAAACTCCAAGCATCAGTATCTGACAGACGAGTTCCCAGCATGTGACAGAACAGATACTAACTGGAGCAGAGCTCAGCTGGTATCCTTTTCAATATTCCTAAAACCCAAATGAGAATTGTTTGGTAACCAGAACTATCCCACATGCATCTTCATCAGAAATCAACCTGCAGAAACTCTGTAACCCGATAAAAGGTTCCCACAGGGGCCCACATGTACATTTAGTTCACAATAGTGAAGTTCTAGTTCTGCAGAAACAGTTCGGAGCTCTATAGGTGATTCATTTTCATCTTATAATGGAAGTGATTTGCTCTTTTATTTAGCTGAGTGTGTTTGTCTCCAGGTCCGGTTAAAGCTCCTCTGCTTGGTTCTGGTTTCCACACCGGCGTTGGGAAGGAGTCCAGAGCCCAGACGCTGCAGAACGGTGAGGTCACATTCTGTCAGATGATCCCAGCCGCTTTCCGGCGAGCTGAAGCTGTGTGTCGGTCGCTGCAGGTAAACGTCAGATCCAGCACCTGGGCAGCCAGCTGCAGCTCAACCAGCACTGCCTGGACACGGCCTTCAACTTCTTCAAGCTGGTGGTCAGCAAACACCTGACCAGAGGACGCAGGACGGAGCACGTCATCGCCGCCTGCCTCTACCTGGTGTGCCGCACTGAAGGGACGCCTCGTATCCTGGCAACCAGCTCTCAGAGCTGCTGCTCAAAACCACTGATCTCTATTTATTCCCTGGATGGCTGATTGCCAGTAGCTAGTACAGGGTTAGAGTGAAGCCACCGGCCGCCATATTGGTACTCCCTAGTTAGACCAGCCGCAATATGTGTGCTACAGCATCTAACAACAATGCTGTAGCACACATATATAAATAAACATATACATCTATATACATACAGTGGGGAGAACAAGTATTTGAAACACTGTCCCAAGCACTTTTAGCAAAAACGTTCTCCATTATTATCTTGTGTTTTTATTGGACGGATTGATTTTATTTGTAATTGAAAACGTTTCAGATGAAACGTTTTTCAGGATTTCAGAAAATTTAGCACCAGATTAACATCCTGCAGGCAACTGAGGGAGAAATCGCCCGTTAGTCAGTTAAAACAGCAGGATAGTTTTTAATAAACAAGAAATAAATGAGATAGAAAAGAAAGGACTTCACTGATTTTACCCTAAAAATAGAAACTTCTAAATAAAAAGAGCTTTTAAAGGGACAAAGACAAGCAAAAAAAAAAAATTAAATAAATATATCAGATAGCATCACTAAAACAGATCTGAATAAATCACGTTCTGCAGCAGAACCTCTAAAATAAGTCGGGTCCATTTTTCCTGAAGCGAGCCTCAGATATGCTGCTGGACCTCAGCGACCTGCTTCAGGTAGGACCGACCTCACAGGTACAGACAGACGCTCCGAGCTCTGGACCAATCAGGGCCTGTTCTCTGTGTCCAGGTGAACGTCTACACCCTGGGAAAGACCTTCCTGCTGCTGGCGCGGGAGCTGTGCATCAACGCGCCCGCCATCGGTGAGACTTCCTGCCCCGATCATGTGACCCGCCTGTCTGAGGTCACATTTAGCTCAAACAGGATGTGATTAGACCTAAACAAGGACTGTGGTGCCTAAAAAACTGAAATTCAAATATCATTACAACTTTAATAAGTGATCAAATTAAAGGAAAGTCCTTCCTGTATCTATGGGGACCTCTGGTGGCAGCTGCAGGAAATTACAGCTAATTAAAAAAAAAAATTACACTTTATTTAAAGTCAGCAAAATTTATTGATTGAAACCTCTCAGAAGCACGAAGTCTATTAGAACTATAACCACCATCTATCATCATCAGACGCATCAGAGCCAGACTTCCAGGCCTTCAGCAGTAAAAGATCAGTTCTGGGATCTGCCCCCCCTGCACTCCGGTGCCGTTGGTACTGTCTGAGGAGCACTGAAACTGGAAGGTCACCTTCCCACATTGCACCTCCGTCATTCCCTCCTGTCCAAAGTAGCTGAGCTCGTTCCCGTCCAGGACGGCGCTGACCGTGTAGAAGGTGTCCTGCTCCACCTGGACCGGATGTTCAAACCAGACGGGGAAGGTGCTGCTGGATCCGTCGGACAGAAACTTGGTGAGGTTCTGGGCCAGCAGGGTCCCCTGCCTCTTTAGCTCGATCCTCACGCTGTACTCGGCCTTCCCGCCGCTCGATCCGTACAGGCCCAGCCCCGCCATGAAGATCCTGCGGTCCACTGCGAACTGGATGCTGTCGCAGCGCCCCCTGTAGCGCCACTGGTTGCTGCGGTAGGCGGAGGCCTGGAAGCGGTGGCACCTCTGCGCCGCCAGGCCGACCCGTTTGCCCACAGGGAAGTCCAGTTGCGGTTTGTTGGCGGCCGTGTACCACAGGAAGATATTGTGGGTCTCTGTCAGCGTCAGCACGTCCGATTGGGCCGGTCCGTCTGCAAACTCCTGCAGAGACATGGAGGGGATCCGGATCAGGTACAGAGCCTTCCCAAGAACAGTCCGCTGGTTCCGAGGGGTCGCCGCCAGGCCCTGCCGCCGACACTCCGCCGCCGCCCAGCTCAGCGCCGCCTGGAAAACCGCGTTCTCACGGATGTTGAGGGTCTCCCTCTGCAAAACTATCTCCAGCGTGGGCCGGTCGATCTCGCAGAACCCTTCCGACCGCAGCGCCAGTTCCGCCTGAGCGTCGATCACCTCCCAGCAGCGCTGCGTAAGCTCCGCCTCCTCAAACAGCCGGCTCTGGGACAGCAGCACGCAGGCGTTCTTCGCCTCCAGGCTCGTCTCCAGGAAGCCGACGCACGCCTTCGCCACGGCTGGAACGATGTACTTCTTGGCAGCGTAGAGGGTGGCCAGCACCGTGTCGGCGTCCAGCTCCACCTCGTCGCTGTACATGTACCTGAGACACAGGGGACGGGGGGACGTTAGACACATCAGAGACAGAGAGGACACGCCTAACAGCTGCATCACTGGACAGACGGACCTTTCCAGAGACGCTCGGCGTGAATAAGGCTGCGATTGGACCCATTAAGACTTGAAACCGGGTCTGAACAGGTCACACTGTGAACCGGAGGCTAAATCCAGGTTAGCCAGGTGTCCACAGACTGAAGAACCCTGAAAAGGTCTGAACCGGACTTACTGAGTCTACAAAGGTTCTGATCCGGGTCAGAACCGGGATAGGTAGGTGAATACTTTTGGGATCTAACCTGATCTGAGTTGGTTTAGTCTAAACCACAAATAAAGCAGCACCAACTACATTTTTTATAAACGAAGTGCCTGAATGAGTCTAATCTAGGTCAGATCTTTAAACTCGGCCTAAATCTTGCTCTTCTACTTCTACTTTCACCGGCGCGTCTCCAACATCCAGCGTTGAGTTCGAACTCTTATACAGTAGCCCGATAAAACCCAATAAAACCTGGAACTAAACGCCATTTCTGACATTTTGAACTGAAAAAGCTTCCTGGATGGAAGAGAAACGTCTTCAACTTGGAAACAATCTCCAGCTGCTGCTTTGCTCCTGAACGTGGCTTTTCTTTGGGATAACATGTTAACTATTAAGCAGTTAGTCCGGATCGGATCAGTTCTAGTCTCAGAACTCACTTTAACAAGGTGAGGAAAGCAGCTGGTTCCACGTCGGGGATGTGGATCTCAGATTGTCCCTCAGCCAGGTCTCCATAGAACATGGCTCCGAACACGGAGCTGCCGACCGCCAGGACGTACTGCAACGCAGACAGGAAGTGGATCAGAACCAGCCAGAAAACTCACAATGTGAGGATTAAAAAGTTCGGTACCTTATGAGCCGGGACTGTCTGCGTCTCTCCTGGCGGACCCACGATGAAGTGAATGTCAGCCATGTGCTCGTTGTTGAACATCAGAGCGTTCCTGAACAAAAAAGAGGCAGGAGTCAGCAGGGGGCGCCGCTCACTGGACCCTGTCGTCGTACCAACATCCTTCCTACTCATCTGCCGCATGTTTGGTTCTGGCTGTCAATAACAGATCTGTGGCGGAAGCACGATCCGATCTGTACCGGAAGCACGATCCGATCTGTACCGGACGCACGATCCGTACCGGACGCACAATCCGATCTGTACCGGACGCACGATCCGATCTGTACCGGAAGCACGATCCGATCTGTACCGGACGCACGATCCGTACCGGACGCACAATCCGATCTGTACCGGACGCACGATCCGTACCGGACGCACAATCCGATCTGTACCGGACGCACGATTCGATCTGTACCGGAAGCACGATCCGATCTGTACCGGAAGCACGATCCGATCTGTACCGGACGCACGATCCGTACCGGACGCACAATCCGATCTGTACCGGACGCACGATTCGATCTGTACCGGAAGCACGATTCGATCTGTACCGGAAGCACGATCCGATCTGTACCGGAAGCACGATCCGATCTGTACCGGAAGCACGATCCGATCTGTACCGGAAGCACGATCCGATCCGTACTGGAAGCACGATCCGTACCGGAAGCGCGATCCGTACCGGAAGCGCAATCCGATCTGTACCGGAAGCACGATCCGATCTGTACCGGACGCACGATCCGTACCGGACGCACAATCCGATCTGTACCGGAAGCACGATCCGATCTGTACCGGACGCACGATCCGTACCGGACGCACAATCCGATCTGTACCGGACGCACGATTCGATCTGTACCGGAAGCACGATCCGATCTGTACCGGAAGCACGATCCGATCTGTACCGGAAGCACGATCCCATCTGTACCGGACGCACGATCCGTACCGGACGCACAATCCGATCTGTACCGGACGCACGATTCGATCTGTACCGGAAGCACGATTCGATCTGTACCGGAAGCACGATCCGATCTGTACCGGAAGCACGATCCAATCTGTACCGGAAGCACGATCCGTACCGGACGCACAATCCGATCTGTACCGGAAGCATGATCCGTACTGGAAGCACGATCCGTAAAGGAAGCACAATCCGTACCGGACGCACGATCCGTACCGGATGCACGATCCGATCTGTACCGGAAGCACGATCCGTAAAAGAAGCACGATCCGTACCGGAAGCACGATCCGTAAAGGAAGCACGATCCGTACCGGACGCACGATCTGATCCGTACCGGACGCACAATCCGTACCGGACGCATGATCCGATCCGTACCGGAAGCACGATCCGATCCATACCGGAAGCACAATCCGATCCGTACTGGAAGCACGATCCGTACCGGAAGCGCGATCCGTACCGGAAGCGCGATCCGATCTGTACCGGAAGCACGATCCGATCTGTACCGGACGCATGATCCGTACCGGAAGCACGATCCGATCTGTACCGGAAATGCGATCCGATCCGTACCGGAAGCACGATCCGTATCAGAAGCACGATCCGTACCATCGGCTTATTAGTGAATGTGCAACCAGATATTGATCCAGGTCGCCATTAATAATGGAATTATGTTACTAAAAGGGCTTTTTTCTATCGTTAAATCACTAAGGAATGCTGATACACATCTTTAAAAAATGTTTTGTTAAATGTTAAATCAAAGATGATCCGGATGTTTACCTGGTTAACAGGTATGAGCCGATGGTACGGATCGTGCTTCCGGCACTGGGAAACAATCAGGAAGTAACTTTAACAACAGTTTTATCCAGCCGCTCTCTCTCTGTTATTGTAGCTCTATGCCGTCTACCAACATTCTCCTCGTAAACTGCGAGTCAGGTTTAGACTGAGAAACAGGTCCATGAAATATCACGATATTTGAAATATTGCGATGCATCGCGATGAATTGCGATATTTTCATTGAACACTGTTAGAAAGAAATAACGGCATTAGGACCTGCTGAGTGGGATCTGGATGCTGTCTTTAACTGAATTCATATAAAGATGTATTTATTGAAATGACTTTTGCCATGAAAAAAACTACTGGACACAAATATGAGTATTACTTTAACACACAAAAAATGCGTAGGATTTATAGAACTTAAAATAACAAACTAAGGATGATCAGTGGCGTTTATATGGTGCAGAGGTCCTTTAAACCAGTGAGATAAAAACAAATGTATGAATTTTTTTATTTATTTTAAAGCCAAAAATGATCCAATCATCTGACTTCAATGGAGCCGGGCTAATTTTCTTTTTGTTTATTAATGACTCGTCGCAGTTTCTAGCAGCCGGAAACGCTTGTGACACGAGGCAGCGTGCGTCAAAAAAGCGACATCTGCTGGACTGAAAAGGTACATTCAAATATTTTATTTATTCTTTTTTTTTTTACTAAGAATCGATACTTGGTGTCGAGAATCGATGCAGCAGATCACAAAAATTAGAATCGAATTCATCGTCATGACGACTATTTTAAATATATATATTTTAAGGGTGAGCTGTAATGTATGAACACTGTTTATGCATCCAGTTCTACATTGAATTTTTAATAAAAAATATAAAAACAAAAAGAATAGAACATTTTTCCATTTTAAAAAGTAGAGAACAACAATCGTTCAGTTTGTTTTAAAGATAATTTCCTGTTTCCCATATTTTCTCAAACCCCTGAACTTATCGTTTGTTATTTTCTTTCTTCTTTCTGTCTTAATGTTGGCAGTGGGCTTTAGGCTGCCCTGCAAGGCTTTAAACCTGGGTTTAACCGGAGACTAAGCCATTCTCAAGCACATATCAAGGTGGGGAGGTGTGGACTGTGATCAGAATCATTCTGACAGGATGGGATACGATGTTTAATGTCTGTACATCATGGGAACCCAGCAGTCGACAGGCGGACCGGCCCACAGCGCCATGGGGGGGTGAGGGTGTTAGTTTACCTCTCCCTCAGGGTGGGGTGGGCTCCCTGCCAGCTGCGTCTCTCCGCTCCATCCTCCTGGTTTTCTCCCTGGTCGTTTGTGCGAGCGGCGCTCCGCTCCTCGTTGCGCTCGGACTCCTCCGGCTCGCTCAGCTGGATGAAGTTTTTCTTGGTCTCCTCCTCTTCCTCCTCCCCGCCGTGTGGAAGGCTGGTGGAGAAAAGCTCCGCTGCCATCTCCTCTTCCTCCCGTCACAACATGGCCGCTTCCTGTGGATTATAATCCAGATAATCTGACAGCTGCTGGAAACATCAGGATAAAACCTCAGCAGCCTGAACTCACGTCCTGGAAACTGAAATGGGATCAGAACCAAAGTTAGAAGGACCGGATCTCTGCTCAGCGTTCCCACCTGGAAAACGCACTATCAGGTCAGGGAACCAGAACTGATCCAGAACTTTGGATCAGTTCTGGTTCTGCATCAGAAGAGGAGCTCCATCATCCTGGAGCAGAGAGAAGATGCTCCTGATTACCTGATGGAGCCTGGAGAACAGAGCCTGGAAAACAGAGCCTGGAAAACAGAGCCTGGAAAACAGAGCCTGGAGAACAGAGCCTGGAAAATAGAGCCTGGAAAACAGAGCCTGGAAAATAGAGCCTGGAAAATAGAGCCTGGAAAATAGAGCCTGGAAAACAGAGCCTGGAAAACAGAGCCTGGAAAATAGAGCCTGGAAAACAGAGCCTGGAAAATAGAGCCTGGAAAACAGAGCCTGGAAAACAGAGCCTGGAAAATAGAGCCTGGAAAATAGAGCCTGGAAAACAGAGCCTGGAAAATAGAGCCTGGAAAATAGAGCCTGGAAAACAGAGCCTGGAAAACAGAGCCTGGAAAACAGAGCCTGGAAAATAGAGCCTGGAAAACAGAGCCTGGAAAATAGAGCCTGGAAAACAGAGCCTGGAAAATAGAGCCTGGAAAACAGAGCCTGGAAAATAGAGCCTGGAAAACAGAGCCTGGAAAACAGAGCCTGGAAAATAGAGCCTGGAAAACAGAGCCTGGAAAACAGAGCCTGGAAAATAGAGCCTGGAAAACAGAGCCTGGAGAACAGAGCCTGGAGAACAGAGCCTGGAAAACAGAGCCTGGAAAATAGAGCCTGGAAAACAGAGCCTGGAAAACAGAGCCTGGAAAATAGAGCCTGGAAAACAGAGCCTGGAAAACAGAGCCTGGAGAACAGAGCCTGGAAAATAGAGCCTGGAAAATAGAGCCTGGAAAACAGAGCCTGGAAAATAGAGCCTGGAAAACAGAGCCTGGAAAACAGAGCCTGGAAAATAGAGCCTGGAAAACAGAGCCTGGAGAACAGAGCCTGGAAAATAGAGCCTGGAAAATAGAGCCTGGAAAATAGAGCCTGGAAAACAGAGCCTGGAAAACAGAGCCTGGAAAATAGAGCCTGGAAAACAGAGCCTGGAGAACAGAGCCTGGAAAATAGAGCCTGGAAAACAGAGCCTGGAAAACAGAGCCTGGAAAACAGAGCCTGGAGAACAGAGCCTGGAAAATAGAGCCTGGAAAACAGAGCCTGGAAAATAGAGCCTGGAAAACAGAGCCTGGAGAACAGAGCCTGGAAAATAGAGGCTGGAAAATAGAGGCTGGAAAACTGACCTGGAAAACAGAGCTTGCAAAAAAGACCTGGAAAACAGAGCTTGGTAAACAGAGCCTGGAAAACTGAGCCTGGAGAATAGAGCCTGGAAAACAGAGCCTGGAAAACTGAGCCTGGAGAATAGAGCCTGGAAAACAGAGCTTGGTAAACAGAGCCTGGAGAACAGAGCCTGGAAAATAGAGCCTGGAAAACAGAGCCTGGAGAACAGAGCCTGGAAAATAGAGGCTGGAAAATAGAGGCTGGAAAACTGACCTGGAAAACAGAGCTTGCAAAAAAGACCTGGAAAACAGAGCTTGGTAAACAGAGCCTGGAAAACAGAGCTTGGAAAACAGACCTGGAAAACTGAGCCTGGAGAACAGAGCCTGGAAAACAGACCTGGAAAACTGAGCCTGGAGAATAGAGCCTGGAAAACAGACCTGGAAAACTGAGCCTGGAGAATAGAGCCTGGAAAACAGAGCCTGGAAAACAAGACCTGGAAAACAAGACCTGGAAAACAGAGCTTGGAAAAAAGACCTGGAAAACTGAGCCTGGAAAACAGAGCTTGGTAAACAAGAACTGGAATACAGACCTGGAAAACAGACCTGGAAAACAGAGCTTGGTAAACAGAGCCTGGAAAATGACCTGGAAAACAGAGCCTGGAGAACCGAGCCTTGGTTATTTTGGAATCTGAGGGAAAATCCGCGGGTTCTGCAGAGAAAAGCGGATCTTCTGATCTTCTGGATCGGAACCGCAGACTGACTGATGGAGGATCAGATCTCAGAGGTTCTGGGAACACCGGTCCGGTCCGCTCCGGTCCGGTTCCGATGTTCCGGCTCACGTAACCGGTTCGTTTCTTGCAGGGTTAATATTAAGAGGCCGGTACCTTTAGAACCCGCTCCGCTCCGGTTCGGTTCGGTGGATTAAAGCTTCTCCTCGCGCTGCTGTCTGCCTCCATCCGCCATTTTGGGTCCAGCAGACTGTTTTTCCACTCTTCTCCACCAGAGGGAGCTCTCTGCCCAATCATTGCCTCTGATTGTGAACCTGGAGGCCAGTTCAGGATTGTTTCCCTCTGATTGGCTGGGAAGCAAATTAGATCCAGAGAATCAGAGCCGTGTTCTGGTTCTGATCCGGTTTTAATAGTTCCGGTTCTCCTCCTCAGATCCCTGCCTCTACATCCCTCGCTTTGCTCACATGTTGGAGTTTGGAGCCAAGAACCACGAGGTCTCCATGACGGCGCTGCGTCTGGTCCAGAGGATGAAGAGGGACTGGATGCACACGGGTCGCCGGCCGTCTGGGCTCTGTGGAGCAGGTAGAATGGGGACGGTGGTCACCATGGTAACAGCAGCCCCCCCACCTTCTTGAGATGACCAGATGTTTCTTCTCCCTCTCAGCTCTGCTGGTGGCGGCTCGGATGCACAAGTTCCGTCGGTCGGTCAAAGACGTGATCAGCGTGGTGAAGGTGTGTCAGACCACCCTGAGGAAGAGGTGAGTTCTCTCCGCATCCTCCAGCTTCTAGAAGCTTCCAGCAGCGACCCCTCTGAACGAACCGGTCCCAGTCAGGGGCGGATCTAGGAACTTTGGGGCCCTAGGCAACTGCCTAGTATTGCCTGATGGTAAACCCCCCCCCCCCTGGTCCCAGTCAGTCCAATCAGATCACGCCTCTCTTCTATGTTCCCTGCAGGTTAACGGAGTTTGAGGACACGCCCACCAGTCAGCTGACCATCGACGAGTTCATGAGGGTGGATCTGGAGCAGGAATGCGACCCTCCGTCCTTCACTGCTGGACAGCACAAAGCCAAGATGCAGCAGGTAGACCTCCCAGCCTCTGATTGGCTGTTGACTTCCTGCCCTGATCACAGATAGGTTAAAATCAAACGCTGTCCTCCGCAGCTGGAGCAGGAGCTGGCCCGGAAGCTGGACGAGGTGGAAGGTCAGCTTCTATAGAGGAGAATCAAACCACATGCAGGAGGTGGAGAGAAGACCTGATGATCTCCGTTTGCTTTGGTTCTGACAGGAGAGATCAGCAGCTACACCGAAGAGATCGAGACCGAGCTGGAAAAGAGCCAGCCCAAACTGAGGGGGATCTACGCCGCCTACACCAAAGAAATCGGTCTGTTAAAAAGGACTTGTTTTCTGAGTTTATGTAGCAATTAGAGATAATCTATAAAGGAAGAGTAGCAGGAGAAAAGCAGAGAGTGAAAAAGGGGTCCCTATGTCCTCCAGCAGTCTAAGCCTATAGCAGCAGAACTATAGAGATAGATCAGGATAACCTGAGCCACTCTAACTAGAAGCTTTATCAAACAGGAAAGTTTTAAGCCTAGCCTTAAAGTAGACAGGGTGTCTGTTCTAACTTTAGTAATACTGTGGAGTTTGAAGAGGCTCATAAAGAAGAAGAAGATCTTTCTTGGTTTTAGGTCCGGAGGAAGAGGAAGTCCCGTCCTCCACGTCGGACCTGGAGGAGGAGAGAGAGGACGCTGACCTCCAAGCTGCTACGCAGCGCCTGACGCAGGACTTCCTGTCTCAGGTAATCCAGGAAGAGGAAGGGCAGGAGAAGAGGACGCTTGAGGTCGTTTACGACCAGGAGGTGGCGCCAGAGGAGGGTGCAGGTTTACGTCCCCAGGTCCCTTCTTTAGCTTCTATCCTGGGAAGGCTACCAAGCGCCGCCAGCCTGGGCCTCCATGAGACCTTCAACACCTTTGATGAGTCCGAACCAAGCGAGAAGCCAGACGGTGAGAGGAAGACATCACATCAGATAATTCCTACACCAAATAACCAGTAACTCTATCAACTGCTGATCCAGTAATGATGGATTCATCTCCATCTAACTGGATGACCACAAACATCACATGGTGTCATGATGGAGGCTCTGCTTTGTCTTCCAGAGGAGACGCCTCAGACCGGAGAGCTGGATCTAGAAGGTATCGATGATCAGGAGATTGAGAAGGTGAGCTTCTACGTTCCGCTACAGGACCAGGGAGATGGACTCTGTGGGTCCTTCTCTGATTGGCTGTCTGTGTTGGCTGCAGTACATCCTGAATGAAAAGGAGGTAGAGGTGAAGACGGAGCTGTGGATCAAGCAGAACGCAGACTACCTGCAGGAGCAGAAAGGTGAGCATCAGTCACGAGGTGGCGGTTGATCAGAAGCCATCGGTCTGGGTTTATCACCCACTGTGTTTGCAGAGAAGGAGGAGAGGATAAAGAAGGAGAAGGAACAGGGGATCTACAAGGAGAAGGTGAGTCAAACACGGGGTCTCCCAGGCTGCATTGCAGGGACTGGTTATCTGCTCTGACGTCACACCTGTCTGTGTCTGCAGAAGAAGAAACCCAAGAAGCGCAAACAGATCGAAGCAGCAACGGCAGGCGAGGCCATCGAGAAGATGTTGGAGAGAAAGAGGATTTCCTGTAAGATCAACTATGACGTCCTCAGAGACCTGAACCAGACCGCTAAAGGTCACAATCCACCCGCCTCCGAGCCCTCAGAGGGGGCCGCCAAACGGAAACGCCTCAGCCGCCGGCGCAGGAAGACCAGCGACACCAACAGGGAGCTGTCCGCCAACGCAACCAAAATGACAAAAAGGTAACGGCAACTAGAAACGAATCACCGGCAACATGGATCTGATCGGCAATAATAAATGAGTCCTCCATCTGCCTGGTGTTAGGTTCCGTCGCCTCATTTCCTCGCCAAGGAAAAAGAAAGCATCTCCTCAGGTAATGTCCCCCCGACTGGATCCACGCCATAACACCCCGGTTACCTGCTGTAACACCCTGGTTACCTGCTGTAACACCCAGGTTACCTGCTGTAACACCCTGGTTACCTGCTGTAACAGCCCGGTTACCTGCTGTAACACCCTGGTTACCTGCTGTAACACCCTGGTTACCTGCTGTAACAGCCCGGTTACCTGCTGTAACACCCTGGTTACCTGCTGTAACACCCTGGTTACCTGCTGTAACAGCCCGGTTACCTGCTGTAACACCCACGTTACCTGCTGTAACACCCTGGTTACCTGCTGTAACACCCTGGTTACCTGCTGTAACAGCCAGGTTACCTGCTGTAACACCCAAGTTACCTGCTGTAACAGCCAGGTTACCTGCTGTAACACCCAAGTTACCTGCTGTAACACCCTGGTTACCTGCTGTAACACCCTGGTTACCTGCTGTAACACCCTGGTTACCTGCTGTAACAGCCCGGTTACCTGCTGTAACAGCCCGGTTACCTGCTGTAACACCCTGGTTACCTGCTGTAACAGCCCGGTTACCTGCTGTAACAGCCCGGTTACCTGCTGTAACAGCCCGGTTACCTGCTGTAACACCCAGGTTACCTGCTGTAACACCCAGGTTACCTGCTGTAACACCCTGGTTACCTGCTGTAACAGCCCGGTTACCTGCTGTAACACCCTGGTTACCTGCTGTAACACCCAGGTTACCTGCTGTAACAGCCCAGTTACCTGCTTTAACACCCAGGTTACCTGCTGTTACAGCCCGGTTACCTGCTGTTACAGCCCGGTTACCTGCTGTTACAGCCCGGTTACCTGCTGTAACACCCTGGTTACCTGCTGTAACACCCAGGTTACCTGCTACTACAGCCCGGTTACCTGCTGTAACACCCAGGTTACCTGCTGTAACACCCAGGTTACCTGCTGTAACACCCTGGTTACCTGCTGTAACAGCCCGGTTACCTGCTGTAACACCCTGGTTACCTGCTGTAACACCCAGGTTACCTGCTGTAACAGCCCAGTTACCTGCTTTAACACCCAGGTTACCTGCTGTTACAGCCCGGTTACCTGCTGTTACAGCCCGGTTACCTGCTGTAACACCCTGGTTACCTGCTGTAACACCCAGGTTACCTGCTACTACAGCCCGGTTACCTGCTGTAACACCCAGGTTACCTGCTGTAACAGCCCAGTTACCTGCTTTAACACCCAGGTTACCTGCTGTTACAGCCCGGTTACCTGCTGTAACACCCAGGTTACCTGCTGTAACACCCAGGTTACCTTCTGTTACAGCCCGGTTACCTGCTGTAACACCCAGGTTACCTGCTGTAACACCCAGGTTACCTGCTGTTACAGCCCGGTTACCTGCTGTTACAGCCCGGTTACCTGCTGTTACAGCCTGGTTACCTGCTGTTACAGCCTGGTTACCTGCTGTAACACCCAGGTTACCTGCTGTTACAGCCCGGTTACCTGCTGTTACAGCCCGGTTACCTGCTGTTACAGCCCGGTTACCTGCTGTAACACCCAGGTTACCTGCTGTTACAGCCCGGTTACCTGCTGTAACACCCAGGTTACCTGCTGTTACAGCCCGGTTACCTGCTGTAACAGCCTGGTTACCTGCTGGAACACCCTGGTTACCTGCTGTAACAGCCCGGTTACCTGCTGTAACACCCAGGTTACCTGGCTGCACCCAAGCCTCCTATCATGATTCAGGTTCAGTTTATCTTGTCAAATTCAGGTGGAACTAGCCGTTACCATGGAAACAGAAACAGAGGTTGTATCTGAAGCTCCTCCTGAAGATGTTGCTGACACAGAGCCCGCCCCTGCAGAAGCTCCGCCCGCTGTAGAAATTGAGGAAGAGGAGGAGGTGGAAGAAGAGTGTGTCAGTGCGCTGCAGCTGGTTGGAGGTCAGTCCAGAACCTTTACTCTAAATGCCTAATCTCTGCCACAACTGAGAAAAGATTATTCATCCATGAAAACATCCGGTGTTTTCCAGATTACGGCTGTGAGGAAGAGGAGGTCTTTTAGCTCCGCCCACACTGAAGAAACTCCACCCAGACAGTCAGTGACCAGCAGACGAATGAGCCAATCGGTGCTGGAAGCACGGCAGCAGTTTAGACTCAGAACTTTAAATGATCACCGAGCGGCGGACTGGATGCAGCTCGGTGATCACTACGGCTCACTCCCAGAGGATCTGGATCCACAGAGCAGAGTGAGACGGAGTGAGAGAGTGAGAAACGGAGTGAGAGTGAGACAGAGTGAGAGAGTGAGATGGAGTGAGGGATTGAGAGGGTGAGGCTGAGAGTGACACGGAGTGAGATGGAACGAGAGATTGAGAAACGGAGTGAGACGGAGTGTGAGACAGTGAGAGACTGAGTGTGAGAAGATCATGTCAGCAGTGTGCCAAACGATGTGTGAGAAGAGTGAGACGGAGTGTTTGTTGTATTGTAATGCGTTCTATGATCCGTACCAGATAAACATTCCATGCTAATAAAGATCCTGAAAGGTCGCTGGGTTTTCCTTTTTAAATTCTAACGGGATATAATCCGATCTTCAGAACCTGACCCAGCCCCGGCGTTAGCTTCTGCAGGCGGTTCTAACTGAACAGAACCTTCTAGATCCCCGCTGATAACATCATCGGGTCCATTAATCAGCTCAGAAACACTTATTGGATCAATTTATTTCAAAACGTCCTGTAGGTCCGTTTCTGTCAGAAAGTTCTGGGCTAAAAAAAATAAACAGAAAATACAAAGAAATACTGATAAAAAAAAATAACAAAAGAAAAAAAAAAGTTCACTGGCGGTGGGAAAATACAGCTCCCAACAGCCTCTTCATGATCACGCCTCCAGATCCAGGTCCAGGTCCAGGTCTTCCTAATAAAGATCTGGATTTGTCAGGCAGGTTGTGAGACGGTTCCACCTTCCATCAGTCTGAACGGTTCTCCAGAAGAACCAAGAAAATGTCCATTATTCCCGTCTGCTGGCGCCCCCTGCTGGCCGGGGTGAGACTACGTCTCCTGGAGCGCGCTCTGTGGTCCTGAAAGCAGAAAGCAGGAACCTGAGTTCTCCTGATTGGACTCCATCAGCGAACCAATCACATTCAGCCTGGTTATCAATGAACCAATCACATTCAGCCTGGTTATCAATGAACCAATCACATTCAGCCTGGTTATCAATCAGCCAATCAAGGTTTGTGAATTAGTTCAATCCTTCACCACCAGGGGGCAGCACCAACAGGGACCAGATCAGGGTTCTGTTTCATTTCAGTTTAATTTAAGCCTCTAATGATCCAACAGAACTGATGTTCAGAACCAGTTTCATCCCAAACCAGCGACCCGCCCGGTTCTGAGGTTCTGCTGGTACCTGTGTGCAGCTCCACCGTCTTGATCCGACTGTCCTCCAGTGGCAGGAAGCCGCCGCCGGCCTCCCTGGATCCTTCGGTGTCGATGTCACAGGTCATCACCAGGATGGGTCCCACCCCCCCCTTCAGGTGGATCTGGATGCGGTCCTGGATCAGAACACGGCGTGAGTTCTGATGTTCTACTCTGACGGACGGAGCCAAACAGAACCCGATCCCGACCCGCTCACCTCTGTGGGAGCCGGAATCTCCAGCTTGGTTTCCTCAGGAGCTTTCACCACCATCAAGGTCTGGTTCTGGAAGGTCTTCAGCCGCTGGAGGTCCTGGTGGGTCACGTAGGCCAGCGTGAGCAGCTGGTTAAAGAAAACCGAGACGGCCGGTTCTGATCCGGTGGAAAGGCCAGAAGATGAACACAGTGAAGCATGGAGGTGGTTACCTTATGCTTTGGGCCGAGGTTCTAATGGTACCGCTACGCTTCGTTACGGGTCTGATCCACCATCAACAGATGGACCAGAACCGCTCACCACAGCCAGAACTCTAAGGATGGGTCTCTAACTAAACACCAGAACCTCTAAAGGAACCGAAGATCCAAAACAATCAAGAACCCTGAATGAGTTTTTAAACAGACAACTGGACCCGATACCGAGCCGAACCCCCTGACCCGTTTCAGGAAAAGTCCTGATGAGTCTGACCTTCTTCTCCTCTTAGAATCATTTTACCTCCATGAACATTTGGAGGTCCGGTTCAGACCATCAGTCAGAACCGATCAGATGATTCACCGACCCAAACCATCAGAACCTCCCAGAGGAAAAGGATATGCAGAGTTTTCCGGGTCATCCGTCAGGTCGAAGAGCTGCTGGGCGCTGATCCGGATCAGAGAGTCCAGAGTTTCCTCCACCAGCTTCAGTTCAGACGCATCAGACTGGAACCAGTTCTGACCCAGAAAGCTGGAGGCTGGACAGCTGCCTCTGCACACAGACAACTATGAGGGAGGGAGGAAGGGAGGAAGGAAGGGAGGGAGGAAGGGAGGGAGGAAGGAGGCAGGGAGGAGGGAGGAAGGGAGGGAGGGAGGGAAGGAGGGAGGGAGGCAGGGAGGAAGGAGGGAGGGAGGAAGGAGGGAAGGGAGGGAGGAAGGAGGGAGGGAGGGAAGGAGGGAAGGAAGGGAGGAAGGAGGGAGGAAGGAGGGAAGGGAGGGAGGAAGGGAGGAAGGAAGGGAGGGAGGAAGGGAGGGAGGAAGGAGGGAGGAAGGGAGGGAGGGAGGGAAGGAGGGAGGGAGGCAGGGAGGAAGGAAGGAGGGAGGAAGGGAGGAAGGAGGGAGGAAGGGAGGGAGGAAGGAGGGAGGAAGGGAGGGAGGGAGGGAAGGAGGGAGGGAGGCAGGGAGGAAGGAAGGAGGGAGGAAGGAGGGAAGGGAGGGAGGAAGGAGGGAGGGAGGGAGGGAAGGAAGGAAGGAAGGAGGGAGGAAGGAAGGAAGGGAGGGAGGAAGGGAGGCAGGGAGGAAGGAGGGAGGGAGGAAGGAAGGAAGGAAGGAAGGAGGAAGGAAGGAAGGAAGGAAAGGAGGGAGGGAGGAAGGAGGAAGGAAGGGAGGGAGGGAGGAAGGGAGGAAGGAGGCAGGGAGGAAGGAGACAGGAAGGAAGGAAGGAAGGAAGGAAGGAAGGAAGGAAGGAAGGAAGGAGGGAGGGAGGGAGGAAGGAGGGAGGGAGGGAGGAAGGGAGGAAGGAGGCAGGGAGGGAAGGAGGGAAGGAAGGAAGGAAGGAAGGAAGGAAGGAGGGAGGAAGGAGGGAAGGAGGGAGGAAGGAGGGAAGGAGGGAGGGAGGAAGGGAGGGAAGGAGGGAGGAGGGAGGAAGGGAGGGAAGGAGGGAGGAAGGAGGGAGGGAGGGAGGGAGGGAGGAAGGAGGGAGGGAGGGAGGGAGGGAGGGAGGAAGGGAGGGAGGGAGGAGGGAGGGAAGGAGGGAGGAAGGAGGGAGGGAGGGAGGGAGGGAGGGAGGAAGGGAGGGAGGAAGGGAGGGAGGGAGGAGGGAGGGAAGGAGGGAGGAAGGAGGGAGGGAGGGAGGGAGGAAGGAGGGAGGGAGGGAGGGAGGAAGGAGGGAGGGAGGGAGGGAGGGAGGAAGGAGGGAGGGAGGGAGGGAGGGAGGAAGGAAGGAAGGAAGGAAGGAGGGAAGGAGGGAGGGAGGGAGGGAGGGAGGGAGGGAGGGAGGGAGGGAGGGAGGGAGGAAGGAAGGAAGGAAGGAAGGAGGGAAGGAGGGAGGGAGGAAGGGAGGGAGGGAGGGAGGAAGGAAGGAAGGAAGGAAGGAGGGAAGGAGGGAGGGAGGGAGGGAGGGAGGGAGGGGGGAGGGAGGGAGGGAGGGAGGGAGGGGGGAGGGAGGGAGGGAGGGAGGGAGGGAGGGAGGGAGGGAGGGAGGGAGGGAGGGAGGAGGGAGGGAGGGAAGGAGGGAGGGAGGGAGGGAGGAAGGAGGGAGGGAGGGAGGGAGGGAGGGAGGGAGGGAGGGAGGGAGGGAGGGAGGGAGGGAGGGAGGGAGGGAGGGAGGGAGGAAGGAAGGAAGGAAGGAAGGAAGGATCCTCACATCCACTTCATCTTGTTGGCAGACTCCTTCTTGATCAGCTGGATCCCCTCCAGAACGTTGGTGATGTCATAGACCCGGCGCCGTCGGGTCCTGAGGCTGTTGACGGCGGTCCGGAGGTCCAAGGTACCGTCTGGATTCTTCACGAAGAGCTCCAGGAATCGACGGGTCAGAACCGGCAGAGAAACATCTGAGGAACACACATGGTTCAGTTTGGAACCAGCAGAACCTTAAATGATCCAGCAGAACCAACCCTCTCTGGTGTGGATCCTGGCCGGAAGCAGCGGCTCCTGCTGATATCGGCTGTAGGGAAAACATGGAGGATCATCAGGCCCGGATTCTCCTTCAGAAGCAAACAGACTGGTTGAGAAGCGATGGATTACCTGAACAAGGATTCTCTGGGAGCCACTGTGAGAGGCGCCACCTGCAGGAGGGACAGAGCAGAACTCATCAGTGCTGCAGGTCTAGATCTGTCAGCATCAGGACCAGAACCTCTGACATCACGATGTTCTGATCCACCACAGCTTCAGAACCGCTTCACCTTCAGTTGGAGGTTCTCTGCTGGATCCAGTGGAGGAAGTTCTGGTAGAGCGAGCTTGGTGTTGAAGGGAAGGCTGCCTCCACCTTCCTCCTCGTACTCCTCATCGGGCCCGGCGGTACCGCTGGCCCACTGGTCCGCCTCCTCCTCCTCTGGCCCGGCTCCCCACGGATCCATCAGACCCAGCGGCCCGTCCGGGCAGGGCGGCATGATGGGGATGGCGTCGGCGCTGACCTCGTTAGAGGAGATGTCCTCAGGCAGGAAGTGATCCTCACAGATCAGCTTCTGATCCGACGGCTCCTGCTGCTCGGCCTGCCGCAGAGCTGCCAGCCACACCTGGAAGCACATCAGCCTTTTTTTGGTTCTTTACTTTATTGATCAGAACATTCATTAGAAATCCAAATTAGAAAAAAAAAATAAAATAAACAAATAGGAAATTTAATTAACCCGAGCAAAGCAATAAACCAGTGAAGGAATATCAATCCGATCTATCCGATCACTCTGACCTATCTCTATAGTTCTGCTGCTATAGGCTTAGACTGCTGGAGGACATAGGGACCCCTTTTTCATCATTCTGCTTCATTCTATCTCTATTCTCCCACTCTGCAGAATCTGTTAGTTCAATCTCTAACGTTCTGCTCTCTCTGCTTTTTCTCATAGTAGCTTCATCTGGTCTGTTCCTGTTTGGCTGTGACTCCATCCTGGAGAGAAATATCAGCTGTGCTGCTGCCATCAACACCTTTGTTTCTAGATGTTGGAGCTTGGCCTGTTTTCCAGTGTAGTCCTGTTTCTCTGACTGTGACTAACTGGATGTGCTCTCTTCATCCTCTGACATGGGAGCTGGCTCGGAGCTCGTCTGCCTGGCTGTGTATTTCCTGGATGGGGCCGCCTGTGGAGCTGGTTGACAGTTGCCTTTTGTATCTATGCTTCTTTTTCTATGTCTGCTTCTGTCTCCTTGAACCCCAGTGGGCCTCAGCAGATGGCCGCTCACACTGAGCCTGGTTCTGCTGGAGGTTTCTTCCTGTTAAAAGGGAGTTTTTCCTCTCCACTGTCGCTCCAAGCATGCTTAGTGTGAGGGATTGCTGAAGAGTCAATGAGTCGATGCAATCAGCTGGTTTTCCTTAGATAGAAAACTTTGAATCAATCTGACTGGATGATCTGGTTGATCTGGATCTATAAAGTGACCTGAGATGACATGGCGCTATAGAACTAAATTCAATAGAATTAGATATTTTTCAGATCTGATCACTTCCAGCTGAAGCGGTTCTGGAGATCCAGATCCTTAATGTTCTGAAACTAAAGCAAACGGAACCGAACCGCGGAACAAGCCTTTCGGTTCTGATCCGGTCCTCTGCCCCTAGAACAGCTGGTACTAGAAAGTGACCGAATCTAAATCTGGACCACATCTGGTTCCACGTTCTATCCTGTTTCTGGAGAAATCTTTTATTCTGGGCTGGAACTCTTCATCTGGACCGAACCATGACTGTGGGTTCCGGTACCGGGCTGTTAGAGGTTCGGGTCCCGGTACCGGAGTTTCGGTCCTACCTTCACTCTAGTCGGGTCTTTGGGGAACTTGAAGAACCGTTTCTGGGTTCTGCTGAACACTCCATGATTGGATCCCTCCACGCGGTTCGGACAGCCGGAGACCAAACACTTCACCATGCTGACCGACCGAACCCAGTCAAGTTCGGCCACCTGCTCATTACAGAACCGCTGTCCGCGGTCCGGGTTCTGTTGATATTCCAACGGAACCTTCTTCTTCTTCTTGTCGAGTTTTATGGCGGTTGGCAACAAACTGTTAGTAGCATTACCGCCACTTACTGGTATGTCCAACGGAACCTCCGCCCTTCGGTTTGTTTTCAATCTGCAGAAAGTTGCTATTTTCACCCGGAAGTTCCCGAACACACACAGGAAGTAGTTCCGAGGCGCCCTTTAGCGCCCCCTGTTGTTAGGGGGGACCTGCTGAGGTCCAGGCGCAGCGATCTAACGAACTTTAAACGCTTCTGGTTCCGGTTCTCCTTTGTCTCTCCGCTCTTCATCGGCATCAATTAATTTCTTAGGAGCTTTTCTCCACCGAAGTGACACAGCTTTAGCTAACTGGCGTCTACCTGTTGGCCATCTTGGGAAGGGAAAACATAACATAAGAGTAGACCCCGCATCGGTCGCTTTCGCCTATGGGCGCTGACGTCGTTTGGAGGCGCCATCTTGGGGCGGTCGAGAGCTCTGCTCTGTAATGTGCTGAACAGGCAAAATAAAGTATTTTAGTCAACTTTAAGTCACTGAATATTAAACTGATTTTCACGGTTGTGTTTTTTTTTTTTTTTTTTTGCTGAAAACAAGCAAATGGTTCAGTGTATTTGAATATCCAGCCACTCATAAATTTTTATATTTTTGTTGTTATTTATTTTTTTTATTTGATACTTTTTAACTCTTTTCCCGTATTAACGGAAATATTTATAAAACATGTTAACTTATTTTCATTTTTTCATGGACTCTTCAGCAATCCCTCACGCTAAGCATGCGTGAAGCGACAGTGGAGAGGAAAAACTCGCTTTGAACAGGAAGAAACCTCCAGCAGAACCAGGCTCAGTGTGAGCAGCCATCTGCTGAGGCCCACTGGGGTTCAAGGAGACAGAAGCAGACATAGAAAAAGAAGCATAGATACAAAAGGCAACTAGGACAATAAAGTATAAGTTTTTTATTATATTATATATATATATATAAATGGAGAGAGAGTTCCAGACCCACTCCCACGGCTTGCCACTGGGTCCCTGAGCAAGACCCCTTAGCCCCTGTATATAAATATATATATTTGAAGCTCAACTGGATAGAAAATAAGTGTCTATTGCTGTAAACTATCCTTCTAGGAACAAAGTTAAATCCTTTATTGCTGGAGAAAGGAATGAAAATGTGCATAAACTTATATCGTTTCTGATGAAGACGATGCTCTGGCTTTTCTATAATGTTTTCTCCATTTAATTCAAAATAAGAAAAGGAAATATAGACTTGACAATATTTTCAGTATGTTGCATGGATGATGTCCCCATAAAAGCGTTTGTGTTTGAGCGTCACCCTTTGATCACTTCTCGCCTCGGTTGAACCTTCTGACTTACAGTCGACGTCAGTAAAAACATACCTGACAGAAAATGTTTGATCTACAGCTGATCGTTTTTCAGTCATCTGCAGTGAAACCAGGCGCATTTAGAAGAAGGAGCAGGAAAGCTTCTTGCAGGTGTTGCAACACAAGATTTATTCAGAGCAACAGATGGCAACACCGACATGATAGAAACTGTACAAACTCCACGATTCAACAGAAAAGTCCCACAGAAACTGGTGACCTTGAAGGTGTCAGCAGGAAGTCATGCTGTTCGGTAAGAAAAAAAAGCTTTTAACATAAAGACAGAAATCAGATATATATATATATATAAAAAACCTTTTTCAGATCGTTTCAGGTGAGGTTCTTCATTCAGGCATGTCAGAGTTCACATCTTTAAATTGTGCTTTAACTCCTTGGTTCTCCATGAGAACCATGATAGAAAAAAAAACCAAAGCAGGAGGTTACAGCAGGAGGCTGCGGACCAGCTTCATTCAAGGAAAACTCCTCCTCTTCCTCCCTGATGACGCTCAGCTCATTCTGGATTCCTTCAGGTTTGATCAACATTTATCAGAATAAAAATCAGAAAGTAACCTTTGACCTCCTCAGGCGTGTTAATCCTGGAAACACCGGTGAGGAAATCCAAACAGGCTGGAGGACGTTTAAGGTCAGAATCAAACCTATTGGTGGTGAAGATTCTCAGTCATGCAGGTCAGAGTCAGTTCAAAAAGTAAAAAAAAACAATCCCCTGGACTTTGTTTCCAAGTTTGAAGACGTTTCTCTTCCATCCAGGAAGATTTTTCAATTCAAAATGTCAGAAATAGCGTTTAGTTCCAGGTTTTATATAGCAGCCCAACAAAGCCTGGAACTAAACGCTATTACTGACATTTTGAATTGAAAAATCTTCCTGGATGGAAGAGAAACGTCTTCAAACTTGGAAACAAAGTCCAGAGGATTGTTTTTGAACTTTTTTGGAAAAACCTGTTTTGGTTTTTATTGCTGATTTTGCTCTGAGAATCAAACCTTTAGTTTAAACTGGGCTGAACAGGAACAGAAGCAGAACCTCAGAGGAGCCGTTTTAGCGCTCAGGAAGGTGCTCATATAAGCAGAGGCGTCCAAACTATTCAGGTTTATTCCTCCAGTATTAATCCTGCTGTTTAAAAAAACACTTTTATTGAAGTTAGAGGATCAAATTAAAATTTTTACTCTAAAGTGTAAAAGTATCATTATTAAAATTATAAAAGTAAAAGTAATGCAGGAAAAATGTTAAGGCCAGAAGCTTTACTGCTCTACCCTAATAAAGAAACAATTTTCAACAAATTTTGGATGCTAACTTCCTTAAGGGCTGGTTATCGTCCTGCAGCAGTGTGTCACAGTTAGCTTGTCGCAGATATTTCTGATTTATGCCCAATATTGAAGCGTGGTCTGCGCTACGTTATTCCACGCCACAACGCCAGAGGGCCAATCAGGAACTGGCTAGGATTGTGGGTCTCCGTGTGTAGGTTCGATGAGCTTGTCCGCCGTCTACAACCCCTCATCCAACAGCGGATGACGCACAGCTAACCCGTGAGTGTTCCCCAAAGACTGGCCGTGGCGTTGCGTGTTTTGGCTTCAGGTGCAAACCAACAGACCGTTGCTCAGAGCTACAAACTAGCATCCTGCACGGTGTCTGGGATAGCGTCCGAGGTGTGCCAGGCGCTGTGGACGGCGCTAGTGTCACTACTCGAGCCATCCAAGAAGCACGATCTGTCCTGCGCATGCGCCATCCGCTCATTTGCGCATCCCGATAAACATCCTGGGTCGCCCTCCATTTTATTCGGTTAAAGTCGTAGGGAAGCGGCCGTTCCAACCGTTGCATTTCCAAATTCTCCCGAGTGGTGCCCGACTTTACACGAGTGAATAAAGTGAATGTGATTGGTCGATTATCAAGGGGGCGGGATTGTTGTGGCGGAAGGTTCGCGAGAAAGTCTGATTGTGGCCGGTTTGTGGGAAGCATCTTGCTAACCAGTTAGCATCTTAGTGCTAGCAGGTTCCCAATGGGAAATTCCATTGGGACCAAGTAGCACTAAATTGGTGACTTAGAAACGACGCTGTCAAGGAACGCTATGGACAGCGGAAACATGCTAGAGGAGGAGAGTTTAGTGTCGGAGGTCGTGGATGAGTCTCCTCCGTCATCCATTTTTTATTTAGAGGAGGAAAGCGGGGACGAAGATGTTGTGGAAGAGGACGCCAGGGCGGCAGAAGCTTGGTTTGGTGTAGAAGGCTTCCAGCCGTACATGTTTGAGCCCTTGCCTCGCAACGCTGCCAGTTCTGTTAGCTCTACGCCTGCTGAAGACACAGACGTCCATCCCCGTGAACACTGGGACGCAACTCAATGGGAAAGGAAAGGATTCTGGTTTCTACCGTTGCGTATATTAGCTGCGACATATGAATCAAGATGCTATGACCGAAAACATTTGATTGACAGACGACCGTCGATCTATGATTGGATGAATTTAGGTGTTCAGGCTGACGTAGAACTAACTGGCCTGCAGAAGATAACGGAAAAAAACAGATTTCACGACAGAATATTTTTCTTAAATAGAAATGTTCTAAATTTTGGGACAATATGGTCTGATAAAGAGAACATTCATATACATGTTTAAACCAAAATTATTTAACATTTAAATATGATTTCCCTACAACTTTAAAAAGACCTAAATTACATTTTTTCTCCCCAAAAATAGTAAACGTATGAAAAATATAACGTGTTAAAGGCTAATAATGTATTTCTTGAGAAAATAAATGCATTAAAATCCTTTCTGTTTTATCCCTGGGGATCCTACGCTACTTCTGGTGGCTAACTTTTTTAGTCTTTTTGAGTTTTATGTTTTCGTTTCGTGTTAACATTAAGGCATATAGATCTTAATCTAAAGAAAGAAACAAGTAAAACGCAGAAAAACATGGTTTAATCCTATTTAGCCGCACAGCTCTGAGCGTGTCCCATGATGACGTCAAAGAAGCTGTTCAACGGAGAAAATGTCAAAAAGCATCAAAATTGTTTCAGAAAAGTCATAAGATATTTTTTTAGGAGGTGTGTATTAGTATTCTTTACAGAGTTAAGGATAGAAATAAGTACTTTTAGTTCCATAATTACATTATTTATGGACACCCAGATTTAACCTGTTTGCGCATGCGCAGGACGGATCGTGCTTCCGGGACGGATCGTGCTTCTGTGACAGATCGGGTTTCCGGGACGGATCGTGTTTCCGGGACGGATCGTGTTTCCGGGACGGATCGTGCTTTCGGGACGGATCGTGTTTCCGGGACGGATCGTGCTTTCGGGACGGATCGTGTTTCCGGGACGGATCGTGTTTCCGGGACATCCGGGACGGATCGTGTTTCCGGGACGGATCGTGTTTCCGGGACGGATCGTGTTTCCGGGACGGATCGTGCTTTCGGGATGGATCGTGCTTCCAGGACAGATCGTGCTTCTGGGACGGTTCGTGCTTTCGGGATGGATCGTGCTTCTGCAACGGATCGTGTTTCCGGGACGGATCGTGTTTCCGGGATGAATCGTGTTTCCGGGACGGATCGTGCTTCTGTGACAGATCGGGTTTCCGGGACGGATCGTGTTTCCGGGACGGATCGTGTTTCCGGGACGGATCGTGTTTCCGGGACGGTTCGTGCTTTCGGGATGGATCGTGCTTCTGCAACGGATCGTGTTTCCGGGACGGATCGTGCTTTCGGGACGGATCGTGCTTCTGTGACAGATCGGGTTTCCGGGACGGATCGTATTTCCGGGACGGATCGTGTTTCCGGGACGGATCGTGTTTCCGGGACGGTTCGTGCTTTCGGGATGGATCGTGCTTCTGCAACGGATCGTGTTTCCGGGACGGATCGTGCTTTCGGGACGGATCGTGCTTCTGTGACAGATCGGGTTTCCGGGACGGATCGGGTTTCCGGGACGGATCGTGTTTCCGGGACGGATCGTGTTTCCGGGACGGATCGTGTTTCCGGGACGGATCGTGCTTTCGGGATGGATCGTGCTTCCAGGACAGATCGTGCTTCTGGGACGGTTCGTGCTTTCGGGATGGATCGTGCTTCTGCAACGGATCGTGTTTCCGGGACGGAACGTGCTTTCGGGACGGATCGTGTTTCCGGGATGAATCGTGTTTCCGGGACGGATCGTGCTTCTGTGACAGATCGGGTTTCCGGGACGGATCGGGTTTCCGGGACGGATCGTGTTTCCGGGACGTATCGTGTTTCCGGGACGGATCGTGCTTTCGGGATGGATCGTGCTTCCAGGACAGATCGTGCTTCTGGGACGGTTCGTGCTTTCGGGACGGATCGTGCTTCTGCAACGGATCGTGTTTCCGGGACGGATCGTGTTTCCGGGACGGATCGTGCTTCTGGGACGGATCGGGTTTCCGGGACGGATCGTGCTTTCGGGACGGATCGTGCTTCCAGGACAGATCGTGCTTCTGGGACGGATCGGGTTTCCGGGAAGGATCGTGCTTCTGGGACGGATCGTGCTTCTGGGACGGATCGTGCTTCCGGGAAGGATCGTGCTTCTGGGACGGATCGTGCTTTCGGGACGGATCGTGTTTCTGCGACGGATCGGGTAGAGACAGGCTCTGCAGAGTCTCTGCCATCAGATACCAAACAGGAAGTACGCATAGTGGAGAGCAGATGTGGAATTGACCAATCAGAGGCCTCCTGTCTGCAGCACTGTGGTCACCTACAAATTGCGGAGGAGCACCAGCGTGTCTGCGTCAGGGGGGCGGGGCATATTTGCATTAACTGCGACCTGGTTTGTTAGTATAAACCAGGCTTTAGACTTCATTTCTTTAGTTTTATAACTAATAGTAACGGTGTCAAATTCAACTTTGCATCGTCTTTTATTTTGGTATGCGGTGAACAACAAGTTGGGGCAGCACCGAGTCCGACCACAAAGAAATTAATTGTCTGAATGAAATGAACTATTTTGATGGTTTTTATTTTCTTTGAATACAACAGGCCATAAAGAAAATGAGCTTAAATGAAAGAAAACTAACAAAGAATAATTACTCCAGTAAAGTTTAGATAGTTAACATTACTCCTAAAGTAATGAAGTATTTGTACTTTATTACTAAACGCCTCTGCTTATATAAGGAGGTTTTAGGGAGTTTTGCTTTGGGGGAGAAGCGGAGCCGTGACGGGACGGTACTGAACGTGCTCCCATAAAGTGCATGCATGATGAGGTGTGATGAGGAAATGTCCCCTCAGGTCGCCATGGCGACCCAAAGCCCAGATACTTTTTTTTTTAACCCTGTAAATCCAGAGAAGCTTAGAATAAAACATCTAAACGTGAGAACAGAGGCGTCGGGTTCCTAAAACACAGATGTAGGAAAAGATTTATACAAAATGATCACATTTATCGTCAGTAAAAACGTCGCTCAGCTCTTCATTCACCGATTCGTAAGAAATTGCATAATCCCACACGGTTCCTCTCACACAGGGTCAGCAGTCCAGTCAGGTGGCAGATTGTCTCCTACGTTTCCTGCAGCCGTTTGCATTTCAAAATAAAAGTCAGAAAGGAAACCGGCCCAGTGGATGATGGGATCTGCAGCAGAGAAAGATCTACAGGAACGCTGGAGTTCGACTGCAGACATTCCCGCCACGCGTCTCTGCTTGGCTCCCAGTTGAACCAGTAAAGCCCGGTCGGTCCTTTAATAAGCTTACAGGAAATAAATAAATCCATTTACAGGATGAGCCGCTATAAACAAGACGTCACATTATTTCAGGTCACATGAACAAGATGTTTGAGGTCCAAAGCAAAGCAACAGCAACCAGGAGAACAGAACCAGACACCGATGGAGCGGAGAGGAGAAAAAAAAAACAGCAGCAGCTCAGATCTGCTCCCCGTCAGACCTGGATCCCCTGAACGGCCTGGCGGATGTTCTCCAGCAGCGCCTTGTTCTCTGGGCTCTGGTACTGGTCCTGGTGGGTGTACATGTCAGTCAGAGTGCTCACATACGTGTCAAAGTTCTGCTCGTTCATCGGTTCCTGTCCAACAGAACAAAGCCGGGCACAGAGAGGAGAGAGGAGAGAGAGAGTGAGAGGAGGCCACCATGAGGGAAAAGGTCTGGAGAACAAGCAGGAGGAGGGGAACGCCGTCAGGAAAACACCTTTCCTAAAACTCTACCGGCAAACCGAGGAGAACCAAAACCAGTGCAAAGCATGCAGAACTCAGGAGAGGGATGGCTCGCCAGTGGAGGATGGAGACGTTCAGCAGATGGAGACAAAAATCAGGACGTTCACGGACAGAAAGATGAGATGAATCATCACGCCGTGAGTTGGAGCAGCTCTGGCTTCAGAAGCGTTGGACCAGTTTAGCTACGAGGAACTTAACGTCCAAATCTGAAGACGCTTCCTGGAATCAGGAGGTGAAGGAACCAGTGGGAAGAGAAGTTTCACCAGTTTGATGGATTTATGGATCAGAAACACCTGAGGGTGAGGAACAGGGTTACCTGTCCAATATGGCTGTGCTCACATAGAACGTAGTGCATCATTGATTAGCACTTTTTTATGGCCCTTAAAAAGTACAGACTTTCAATTATTCAGTTTGATAAGATGTTTCTGTTGTTTGTAAAATGGAGAGAAATATAACTTTCAGCTGTATTGCTAACAGCAATTAGCACCAAATCGCACAACAAACCCGACGTTTTCCAACTTGCAACCGGAACGTTTATGGCTGCTGAATGTTTGGGACTAATCCAGAGCCTTCTCCGTGGCCTCTTATGCTACGTCACACAGCCGCCTGAAGTCGCCCAAATCCGATTTTATTGCCCATATGCGACCTGGATCTGATCTTTTCATGACAGTTTGATCAACATAGATACGATTTTTTCCACTGCGACCCAGCCTACTTGTAGCCTCTTGAGACCATCCTGATCTCGCGAGCTTTCAAGGTTTCACTCGCAGATCAGTCTGGAGACTCTCTGTTAAAGAAAATTTGGAGCCGTTAACCAAACGAACGTCCAATCAGCGTTGGCTTTGAGGCGGGTTGAGGTGTGACGCAACGAGAAGCGCGACAGTTCAGTCTAAAGAACATGGCGGCTTCAGCCGATGAAACTAGCGTTAGCGTGGCTATCGAGCAAGTTTTATGGGAATTACAGAGTATTTCTTCACTGAAAGAAGAGCAAAACACTGCTCTGGAGGCTTTTCTCAGAGGAAAAGATGTTTTTGCTCTTCTCCCGACTGGTTTCGGCAAGAGTTTGATCTATCAACTGGCTCCTCTTTGTCGTCGCTCTGTTAGTACGTCATATGCTTCGTTGATCTGATTGGTTTATTTGGCCCGTCTATCACCAACATAGGCCAATCAGCTAACCAGTATTTTCGCCCCTTCCCAAAATTACTTCAACGGAAGGAGTCAGGTTAGCCTACTTGGCTCTGTGGCTCCGAATCCGATACAAATCTGATTCAGGTCGCGTTCATCCGACCTAAATGTCATTGTTACTCAAAAAAGATCACTATTCTGCGTCTTGCTACGAAAAAGCGGCAAGAAAAACAGCAACCATGCCAAACGATGATGCTGAGAGCAGAATTTATGTTTAACCATCTTGTTAAGTTTGTATTTTTTTAGGTTGGGAAAGATCGCTGGTTGCACTCGAGGACTAGCATCTATGTTTACATCCGTAAACACAGAGCACGTAATGACGTCATCGTGTCCTCTACTGCACATGCGGGATACTTAGGTTGTATGACTGCAGTTCAAACAGGAGATCACATACAAGTCGCATATATTTGGAAACGTGAACAGCAACGCAAAAAAAAAATCGGATTTCACAAAAAAAAATTGGAATTAAGCATCAAGGCCTGCAGTGGAACGTAGCATTATAAGCCCAGCTAGCTTTCAGAGACACATTGATCCTGACTTTGGTCCTTCCAGGTTGGACCAAAGCAACATTGGAGCCTTGGAGTCTCTGGTTACCATGGTGACTGCCTCCATTTCTGGGGAACCGTGTCGAACCAGGCAATAATATCGCTTTGCTTTTTATCAAAACTGTAATTTAAAGAATAATACATTCAAATAACCTCTAGAGTGAGGCAGAACACAAGTATTAAGATTACTGAAAAAACTATATTTTTTAAATAATGCTGGGGCTCCAACATGTATATTTATTTCTGCTCATGATGTCAATACCTGGAATAGTAGGTTGAAGTCTTTTGAGAGGAAGCTACAGCGTTAATAGATCCTATTAGGTCTGACAGAGCAGAGAAATTATCTGTTCTTCTAAGCTAAAAAATTCAAAAAGCAGCAAAGCGAAGGAGACCAGCGGATCCGGCTTTAGTGCTTTGGTGCTAAGCTAAAGCCGGACATACACTGTTAACCTGACTCCGCCAGATGGATTAGCTCCACATATCCATCTGGAAACCTTCCGTTGAAGTAATTTTGGGAAGGGGTGAAAATACTGGTTAGCTGATTGGCCTATGTTGGTGATAGACGGGCCAAATAAACCAATCAGATCAACGAAGCATATGACGTACTAACAGAGCGACGACGAAGAGGAGCCAATTGATAGATCAAACTCTTGCTGAAACCAGTCGGGAGAAGAGCAAAAACATCTTTTCCTCTGAGAAAAGCCTCCAGAGCAGTGTTTTGCTCTTCTTTCAGTGAAGAAATACTCTGTAGTTCTGATAAAACTTGCTCGATAGCCACGCTAACGCTAGTTTCATCGGCTGAAGCCGCCATGTTCTTTAGACTGAACTGTCGCGCTTCTCGTTGCGTCACACCTCAACCCGCCTCAAAGCCAACGCTGATTGGACGTTCGTTTGGTGAACGGCTCCAAATTTTCTTTAACGGAGAGTCTCCAGACTGATCTGAGTGAAACCTTGAAAGCTTGCGAGATCAGGATGGTCTCACGAGGCTAGCAGTTTGTAGCACAGCTCACACTGTACGATGAAACCGCAGGGTTTAAAAGTTAACATTTGACGATGTTCGCTCTCACACTGTGCGACCCGACACTCTGATGTGATCTACCTGCTCAAACTGCACGTCTAAAAACCACTCAGGCTCGTCAATGTGGAAGAAGAAGAACTCCCATGTTTGCGCATGTGCAGTGCGCTAGGTTCTGGTAAATCGGCTTCTAGCTCAGGAGGTCCGACTGAATTTCAAACTAGTTTGATTTTCCCCCGACCTTACGATTCCCGATGGTCGTTGGAGGCTGATCGCCCCTCGTTACCTCGCACCATCAGGCTGAAAGTCGGCCCGATTTAAACAATTCTCACACGACTGGAGAATTGTCGCCAAAAGGGCAAAAGGCGTTTGGTCCAGTGTACGCCCGGCTTAAGCTGCAGGTGTGGTTGCAGGAACGGGTGAGTTTTTGTTCTCATTTGTTGCATCTCCATCAAAACTTTAGCGGGACTTTGATGAAGTTCTGACGCGAGGTTTTCAGTCCTGTCTGGATGTGGATCAGAGTATCAGATTGTTTCTCTATAGATGAGTAATTCGATAAACTCTACAGCTTATAAACGGTTCGGCGGTCCACTCCCGCACCTGGATCCAATCTCTGATCAATCAGCTGTAAAGATGGAACATAACGTCTCATCCGGGTCGGAAAATCTGCAGAACCAGACGGATCATTTCTGATTCCAGAGCCGCTCCAGGCTCCAAAGAAGCCCCAACCATCAGCCCTCCACCACCATGCTTCTCAGGTGTTTCCTCTTAGGTTGAATTTGACTCATTTTAGGCAGGAAATTATAATTTTTTTATTATTTTATCTGAAGAAGTTCTGAACATTGAAGGTGAAGGATGGAGGTGATGGACGGTCAGCAGTGATGAGCAGCATAGTGGGGGTAAGTAAGGGGCTAAGGGTGCAGAAGAGGAGGATAATTGGATAAAGGATGATGTCTTACTCTGGGAAGCATCTTTAAACTGCAGTTAAGCTTTACTGGGGTCTCTTTCTGTGGCAGCGGTCTCTACAGGAGAGGGTGTACAGAGAAGTCCATTAGCCTAGCATCACTCCAGAACCTCACCAACCACACAATCTCCACCTTAACGAGTCGTTCCAGATGTCTGAGACACAAACGGATTCAGCAGAGGGGAACTGGGCCGTCCTCGTTAAGGTGGAGCTCGTTAAAGCTGAACAAAAAGCTCCAGTAATCTGTCAGCTTTCTATTGCCAGAGATTATCCAATTAGCCTGAGTCTCCTTCCGACACTGAGACAAAATGACATCCAACCAAAACCACAGCGGCGCCATTGGTTCTGTGACGAGTGGCATGAAGAGAACAGAAAGAAGCAGATGAAAAAAACAACAGTTTCTTTTATGACCAACGTTCAACATGTCTGCAGGAGAAAAGAAGCCGAGTTTAGTTCTGGGAAACAGGTCGGGCTGAGACGGCAGGAGGAAACCATGGTAATCTCAAACATCACACCTGAATGAACCGGATCCATTCTGCCAAAACCAGAATGGATCCAGGTTTTGGCCTCAGGTTTGTCCTCATGGAGCTCAGCCTGACCTGAAGGCCCAAAGACTCGTCGGTTCTCTGGGTCAAAGATTCCACCGCCTCTGTCCTCGGCACCAAGCTGTTACCGTGTCTACAGCTCGGCCCGGCGGTGCTGCTCGGTACGGGGGCGGAGCCAGAGGGTTTCGGGGGACGGTTCCTCACCATGTGTGGCAGCTGGATGTTGGCGAGGCTGTTGATGAGCGACTGGCTCAGGTTGGCCAGCTCATGCAGCAGCGAGTCGTTCTGCTGCTCGATCACTGTGTTCTCCTCCTCCATGGACTTCAGGCTGGTCTCCATGGTGGTGATCTGTTGGACGACAGACGGACAGAATAGGCCTAATTCACTCATGTTGGGTGGATCAAGCTCCGCCCCCTCATCCCCGAGCAGCGGCTGTGTCGCCAATCGATCCGTCCCAGAAGACGATCCGACCATCAGCTCATTTACGCAACCGGCTATACATCCGGGTCGTCCTCCATTTTATTTTTTAAAAAGTTAAAAATTAAGTTTTTCTCTCCCTAAAAATAGCAAATGTACTAAACTGTAGGAAAAAAAAGTCGCGGAAAAAAAGCTCTGAACACAGTTAGCTGCACTCAGCCTCTGTTACCTTTGGATAAAGTCAATCAGCGGAAAATAGCGTCAATTATTGGTGAGAACGTTTCCACTGCCGTCCTTCAGAAAGTTACGCCGGTTTTATTAACCTTCTTTCATGTCCAGTAATAATGCATTATTAAATATAGAAAAACATGTTCAGGTTATGAGGAAATGCTGGGATTTCTCACCTGTGTCCTCAGTTTAATCATATCTGACTCCACTTGATTATTGGACTCGTTCAGATCTTTGATTTCTTCATCCAGCTGTTTTATTTCCTCGTCATTTTCAATTCCTGAAACAAAAGCAGACGGTTCCAGCTCCACGTTTCAGAGGAAAGGCTCAGGCAGTGGAAACTGGCTCACCCTTGCTTGCTCTTTGTTTGATTGTCAGCATGTCCACGCTGCTCATCCTGGCCTTCTTCATGGCTGAGGAGGTGCGGGGACAACCGGAGAGACTGGAAGTACAAACAGATGCAGAAAACATCTGGACTGAGAGCTGGAACTCCATGGTTTTTGTCTTATCTTAATTTTTAAATTCATTTAAAGGTATAGTGGAGGATTTTCGCACATTTTTGAAAAGACCCACCTTCCCCATAAAAAAATAAAAATAAAAATGCACAATCCTGTGGGGGAACGTCTATTGAACGCCTATGAGAGCGTGCACGAGGCCATTCTGCCTCGTGCACGCTCTGTTTAAAAGTTGCTATTTGCATGGCTAATTCAACCTTACCGTCCAACAGAAGATTTGCAATATTTCAGACTCGCCACCCTGCAGAGAAGCACCTCCCCTCTCGCACACTGATGAGAAAATTGATCTAATTTTGAACGAAAACCATATTCTTAATGTTTTCATGTTTCCTATGCATGGATGTATGGGAGCAATATTGTTGCAATATTTTTTTGCAAATGTGTGCAGAGTTGTGTGTCTGTATCATTTCTGACAAAACATTAAGAATATGTCTAAAAGTTCCTTCTTTGTTCATATTTCAATCCGTTTTCTCATCAGAGTTTAGAGCGCTCCGGCGAAAGGGAGGTCATCTCAGCAGGCAGGTATTTCTGGGCGTACAGCGGTAAGGGAAAAGCACGAAGGACGTCCACACGTAAACATATCAGCAGGATGATTGACAGTTAGGGGGACCAATTATTTAGATGATCCACCCGCAAAAAGAAAATCCTCCACTTTACCTTTAAGAGTAAAATTTTCATGCTTGTTCACCTGCGGTGGGTCAGGAAGCTCCCGCTGACGTGCCCGGAGCCGTCGCAGCCTGGAGTCGGACACGTCATCCCGTCCGTCTTCCCCGACTTCCACACAAACTGCGATCCGTTCATGTAGCTGTCTTTTTGCCGTTTGGCCGCCAGGGGGCAGCCTGATGCACTGCGATGAGAGGCATACTTCCCGGTCACATGACCCTGTCCATCACAGCCTGGAACCGGACACCTGGGAGGACGAACCAACCGTATCAGACAACAACGGTCCCCGAAATAAACTGAGTGAACCTTCAGTTAATGAGATCCGCTGATATTTCACCAGGCGACTAAAAGACGCTGCCTCCTACAGGCCGGGAGGTTAACAACCCATCTCATCCAGATCGTCGGAAACTCTTCGTTATGTCCTGCGTGAACATGTTGCTTACTCAGTCAGTGCGACTGGTTAAATCTGGGCGTATACAGGTCAGACTGTACTACGAAACCGCAGGGTTTAAAAGTTCAAAGCTCACGATGTTTGTTCTCACACCACGTGGACCGACGCAAATCTATTTACAGGAACGAAGTCCAAGATGGCTGATCCTTCCGCTACTCGGACTCGTCTATCTGTCAGCTAAACGATTAGAAGAGGAATATGAAGCTCACTAGAGTGAAACGTGAAACGCGCTGCTTTGCCAATTTGTGCAATTTTTTGCAGAAAACCCTAAAACGAAAAGGGCGACGATGTAATCGGACAAAGACATGGCTGAACAAACGTGGCAAATACGGTCTGTCAGTTTGAAAGAAAGAGTGCGTGTAATTTGTTTTGACTGTGACACAACCTTCACAGTTTTTTCATTAGCATAAGTAAGGGAGACAAACCTTGTCTAGACATAACAGGGTTGATTACGGTGCATTGAGGGCCGTACGATGAACCGCTCTCTCTTTGCAAAGATAAGAAAATAAAATGCCGACTGAGTGAAATCCATCGATCTCCGTTTATTTAACTTGGGTGAATAGTTAAAGAATTTTTTCCAACTAAATTGAGCTTTTTGAGACTGTTTAACTGAATGGAAGTGTGGGCCATCCCACCAAGGAAAGATTGGTTGCAAAGACGTTGTAAAGACGACATAATTTGCGTCCAAACCTACAAATGGTTGAAATGTGAAAGTTTAAAAGCCGTCATTTTCAAATTGAAAAAAGCTGGCGCTGTACCGGTCCGTCGTGGTGAAGAGAGAGCTGAGTCAAAAAGTGAAGCTCTCAATTTACCGGTCGATCTACGTTCCTACCCTCATCTATGGTCATGAACTCTGGGTCATGACCGGAAGAACGAGATCGCGGATACAAGCGGCCGAAATGGGTTTCCTCCGTAGGGTGGCTGGGCTCTCCCTTAGAGATAGGGTGAGAAGCTCGGTCATCTGGGAGGGAACCGCTGTCCTCCATGTCGAGAGGAGCCAGTTGAGGTGGCTCGGGCATCTGATTAGGATGCCTCCTGGACGCCTCCCTGGTGAGGTGTTCCGGGTCCGAGGCCCCGGGGAAGACCCAGGACACGCTGGAGAGACTATGTTTCTCGGCTGGCCTGGGAACGCCTTGGGGTTCCTCCTGAAGAGCTGGAAGAAGTGGCTGGGGAGAGGGAAGTCTGGGCCTCCCTTCTTAGGCTGCTGCCCCCGCGACCCGACCCCGGATAAGCGGATGAAGATGGATGGATGGATGGAATTTTCAGATAATTGAAAACTGGGATTATGATCTTTTTAACGTCTGTTATATGACTAATATGGACAAAATCAGAACGACCAAACAGTCCAATTCTCAACAACCATTTCTGGACTAAATCAAGACTATGACGGACCGACAAGATGTAGCCTAAAAACCAACGTTTACATGACGCCTGCTGTTTGGGGATATTCCACTCTTACTTAATTGGTTCCTGCTCGTCCTTTTCTTCTTTGCTGTGCAGGATTTTCACGCCACTTTTCTTGGCTCGAGGACATCCAGACAGACTGCAGGAGGAACGAGACACCGGGAAAACCCGTTAAAGAGATCATCGGGAATCACACATTCTGTTTGATGGGTTGTTCCCTGTACCTCCTGTGGGAGGCGTAGTTCCCAGTAATGTGTCCTGATCCATCGCAGCCCGGCGTTGGACACCTAGTAAACAAACAGGAACACCATCTGTCAGACGGAGGGACTCCACCTGCGGCTAGAATGTTGAGAAGATTTCACAGACTGACTTTAGTTCCTGTGAGTTGGGCGTCATCAAACCTCGAAGGTTCTTATCGACCAACTGACAGCTTGAAAGACTGCAGAGGAAAAAACAAACACCAGAGCTACTGATGACCACCAAAACTTAAAATGGCCCCTACCATTGGAGTCCGACCCTGAAGTTACAATGGACAAAACCTTAAATGTGTTCAGTTGCTAAAGTAGAAACAACATGTGATCACTGATTAACAGGCCTGATTTCTGCTCATCTGCATGAGGAACCTTCAGAAGGTGGGTCCTATCCCTACCTGATCAGTTCCTTCTTGCCCTCCTTGCAGGCGGGGTATTTGTGGTGTTTGGGGCTGGGCACCGTCACCTCACCCGGGTAACACTGCTCATCCAGCAGCTCCTGGAACGGGTCCAGATCGTCTCTCTGCTGCAAGGGGAATAGAACCGGCATCTTAAACCTCTGCGGTCAAACTGAGAATGTGCAAAAATGACTGGATGGTTGATGACAGGTCTCCTTTCACTCACGTTCTATGGGAGAACGCTGGTTTGGGGATTCTGACCAAACTACAGATCGGTAGAACCCTGACCTTGACCCAGACCCTGTCTGCTGTGACCCTGAAGCTTTCAGAAGCTCCAGATATACAATAGTAGCCATTCAAAATGTCCCCACTTTCCTTGAAGGGTCCTTGGCTGCTCCTTGGCAGGTCTTTGGCTGGTCCTTGGCTGGCCCTTGGTTGGTCCTTGGCAGCTCCTTGACTGGTCCTTGGCAGGTTCTTGGTTGGTCCTTGGCTGGTCCTTGGCAGCTGCTTGGCTGGTCCTTGGCTAATCCTTGGCAGGTTCTTGGTTGGTCCTTGGCTGGTCCTTCACTGATCCTTGGCTGATTATTGGCAGGTCCTTGGCAGGTCCTTGGTTAGTCCTTGGCTGATCCTTGGCTGGTGCTTGGCTGGTCCTTGGTTGGTCCTTGGCTGATTCTTGGATGATTCTTGGCAGGTCCTTAGCTGGTCCTTGGATAATTCTTGGCTGGTCCTTAGTTGGTCCTTGCCTGGTCCTTGGCAGGTCCTTAGTTGGTCCTTGGCAGGTCCTTAGTTGGTCCTTGGCAGGTTCTTGGTTGGTCCTTGGCTGATCCTTGGCTGATCATTTGCTGGTCCTCGGTTGGTCCTTGGTTGGTCCTTGGCTGGTCCTTGGTTGGTCCTTGGCTGATCCTTGGCTGATCCTTGGCTGATCCTTGGCTGGTCCTTGGCTGATCCTTGGCTGATCCTTGGCTGGTCCTTGGCTGATCCTTGGCTGATCATTTGCTGGTCCTCGATTGGTCCTTGGTTTATTTATTATTCCTTATTAGACATTAATCTTTGTACTAAAATATTGTTTCTGACATGATTTGTGGACATTAAGATCTAAAGAGGAGCGCCATCTCCTGGTCAGACCCTGTAATTCAGTGAAAGGGTGGAGTCAGAGTAAAAAAATATCCAGGAGGGGGGTCACTGCAGTGGCAGGAAGTTGGCTGCCATTCGACCGCCGTTTGAGTGGGAGGGCCATTTTGAATGGCTGCTATTGTAAATATTGAGCTGGGACAAAGACCTGTTTCTAAACCATTCCTAAAGCCATAGACCTGTTTGGGGCCTTCCTTGTACCTCTTTGTGCTCCTGATCTTCTCCAAGACGTTTCATCTTGGTATAGTCCACCGGCAGGTCCCAGCAGTCTGCGTCGCCCAGCTGGAAGCAGTGGCTGCTGTGCAGAGCCTGCCGCTGAGGGGACATGGGCTGCAGGGGCGTCAACACCGTGCCGCTGTCCTCCGGACCTCCGGGCTGAACCGCCACATCGATAGGCCCATTATCGTCATGATCACCAACTGGACTCTTAAGAAGCAGATGCAGGAAAAACTTAAAATATTCATATATTTACCCAAACACCCAGCCCTATGTTATAACATGGAGTCCCACAGGGTCAGATTCTGGGCCCACTTTTTTAATGTTAAACCTAATGGAGTTTTTTTTACATAGAACAGGAAGTCGGGCAAATAAAAAAAATGTTTCATCCAAAGATGGTCCAGAGTAAAAGTATTAATGTTACTTTAAAATAAAAAAGGTGTGGTAGATAAATTACTGTTTTATAGAATTTGATGGGTCCAAAGCTATCTCTATAGTTCTGCTGCTATAGGCTTAGACTGCTGGAGGACATGGGGACCCCTTTTTCATCATTCCGCTTCATTCTATCTCTGTTAGTTCAGTCTCTAACGTTAGGGTTAGGGTTGTGAATTGGAGCTATATAAATAAACTGAATTTAAATTGAATTGAAACTATGTATATATTTATTTCTAGTTATGATGCTGCTTTCACCACAAAAGGATTCTGCACCGATAGCGATGGTAGGTTAACGTGATTTATTTGTGAAAATTTAATCTGAAAGCAGAAACAACACAGTGAATACTGTAAGCTGTTTAGTTTTTATACATTCAAATAAATTAAACGTTAAACCTTTGGCGTGTGTTGTCACTACCCGATTCATCCTGGAAGCGCGATCCATCCTGCACGTGCGCGAACAAAAACCCGGGCTTCCAGGTAGGCAATACTTTGTTTTTCTTCCTTTTTTATTCTTTTGTCTTTTTTGTCTTTTGATTATTTTTGTTTTTTCGTAAATATTGCATATTCTAAAAACGAAAAGGAGTAACACACTTAAATAGCCTTTCGAACGTTACTGTGACTGCTATGGGCGTGTCCGATGATGATGTCACGCAATACAATGGAGAGAATGGAAAACGTTTCCATTTCTTCCACAAAAGTCGTAAATATTTTCTATATATATTATGTAGGTTCGCATTTTTTTATTTTTTAGGTATATAAATAAGTATTTTTAATACTGTTATTACGTAGTTTTTTTTGCGATCCGGATCTTATTATTCTTTTCGCACACGCACAGGACGGATGGTGCTTCCGGGACGGATCGTTGGTTTGGTTAGCATTAGCATTAAAGGACCTGGCATCTGCCTGAGGACAGTATTTAAGGAGAGCAGGGGAATGTGAGTGCGCCACCTACTGGCCAGGAGGAGTTCAAAGAAACGCAGGTGGCTCCTCCCTCCATCACCAGGTGACGTGAGTTTACCTGAGTCAGGATGTCGTGGGGTTTCCCTCCCAGGGCGTTGGGGAGCTCCCGGCATCTGGTGGACAGGTTGAGGATGGCGGTTGCAGCCATGTGGGCGGCCTCCATGTCGTGGGTGTAGTCAAAGCTGCTCTTGCTGCAGGTGCTGCTGGCACTGCTTCCCCCGCCTCCACCTCCTGCGCCTCCCCCCCCACAGCTCAGGCTGCTGCTGCTGCTGGGGGCGTAGCTGGTGGTGCTGCTGGCTGGACTCGATGTCTTACAGAAACGCTTCGCTGCAGGGATTAAAACAAAGACGGATAGCGGCTGGATGAAGGGAATGGAACCCAGAACCTTTTGAGTCCGTCTCCATCACAGCAGCCACCAGGCTGAACTCTGCGTGTTTCCCACTAACATCTGCTCTGCTAGAGGAGCCCCAGTCTGTCAGACTCCAATCATTCCTAATCGCCACCTCTCCTCTCCGGTCCAGCAGCTCTCTGCTGCCTTCAGCTTTTATTGTTAATTATCATGTCCACCCCTCCCCCCCCACCTGCTCTGGTTCATCCTTTGAGAAGATCAGGATGTCAGAGGAAACACTGATCTGTTCAGGAGCAGCCAGTCAGCATCACAATGGGCGGATGTTACGGAGGCACTGGTCTGAAGGAAGGAAAATCCAGGAATAATAACTGACTGAGGATGAATCAGCGTGCTGCAGTGATGCTGATGGAGGAAGCAGAACGACGGCAGGCAGTCGTGACGTCTCTTCTGAAATCCTCCCCCTGCATCTCACTAATGGCTTCCAGCCAAAGGAGCCAAGTTCACCTCCATTATCTCTGCTGCTTCCCACTCCCTCCTCCTCCCCTCCATCCCTCTGCTTTCTCTCCAGCCTCACGCAGAAGCTGCAGCATTTTAACCTCATTACGCAAAGTCATGTTTGTTCACAGGAGACCAGGTCCTAATGATGGGATTCCCTTCAAAGAACAAGAACTGACAGTAAACCCACATTTTTCCGTTTTATATTGGTAAACATCATGGATTTAGTCACTGGTTCCACAGTTTCCAGTAAAACTGAACCGGAGGTGAAAGTGGAACCGTGACCTCGTTCCTCTTACCGTCGTATCCCTTAGGAGACGTGTCCCGTCCGTGCTGGGATTTAGACGTGAGGCCTCTTTTTCCGTAGCTAGCATGCTGTCCGTCGTAGCCGCTGTAGTCGTAGCTCGTCTTGGAGTATTTTTCCAGCTCCTTGGTCAGATTGGATCGAGGCGTGCTGGTGGGAACGTTGTTCTTATAGCCGTACTGAGGAATCTCCAACTGCTTAACGAAACACATCGGCCTGAAACGGAAAGAAGATGGCCGCCGGTCAGCGTTCCTCATCCATCCATCATCCATCAATCATCCATCCATCAATAATCATCCATCCATCCATCCATCCATCATCCATCCATCCATCCATCATCCATCCATCCATCCATCATCCATCCATCCATCCATCCATCATCCATTTCCATTATCCATCCATCCATCCAACCATCCATCCATCCATCCATCAATCAATCATCCTTCCATCCATCCATCATCCATCCATCAATCATCCATCAATCCATCATCCTTCCATCCATCCATCCATCCATCATCCATCCATCCATCCATCAATCATCCATCAATCCATCATCCTTCCATCCATCCATCCATCCATCAACCATCCATCCATCCATCATCCATCCATCCATCCATCCATCCATCCATCCATCCATCCATCCATCCATCCATCCATCATCCATCCATCCATCCATCCATCCATCATCCATCCATCCATCCATCCATCATCCATCCATCATCCATCCATCATCCATCAATCCATCATCCTTCCATCCATCCATCCATCCATCAACCATCCATCCATCCATCATCCATCCATCCATCCATCCATCCATCCATCCATCCATCCATCCATCCATCCATCCATCCATCCATCCATCATCCATCCATCCATCCATCCATCCATCATCCATCCATCCATCCATCCATCATCCATCCATCATCCATCCATCATTGGTCCATTGGGGGCGGTACCTGAGGACTCTGTCTGACATCTGATTGGTCTTACTGCCACCTTCAGCAGGGTGAGTCTTTTCATGGACCTTCGCCATCTTTTCAGCAGCTGCGATGGGACAGCCGGACAGACTGACGGAGGAGGAGGAGACGACAGGAGTAGGTTAGACACGCTTTACTTGGTTTCACTGTCCCTTGGATTCCTTCAAGATCTTTGGTTGGTTTGGGCTGGTTAACCCTCTGGCTGCTGAGGAACTAGTTAACCAATTGCTGGTTCTATCATTCTAAAACAACTAGCAGTTGAATTTTTGACATGAGAAGTTAATCTTCAAATAAATCATAATATATCACTGCTCCCAGCCTCAGTATCCAGTATGGATACCAACTAGTTGCCAAGATTACTCTGGTAACAAGGCAACACATTGATCATGTGAGATCGCCCTTAATTTGGATTTGTTTGAAGATGGCGGAGGTGGAGGGTCTGCAGACCCCCGAAGGAAACCTAAAGGTACCGCAGGCGGTTCATGCAGGAGGAAGACCTCAGCGCTCAGACTGATCTGAAACGTTCTCATGAAACATCACTCAGGTGAGACCAAAGCAGACTCACCTGCGGTGGGAGTTCCTGTTGCTATTGACATGCCCCCGTCCAGAGCAGCCCGGAGTCGGACACTTTAACACATTTTCATACATGGCAAGAACTTCAGCAGACAGGAGAAGGTGAGAAAGACAGCGAGGGTTAGGAGCAGACAGGAGAGTTACCGGCTGTTGTTTTACTGACTGCTGGGCATGCTCAGTTCACACCAACATGACTGACAGGATGTTCACAAACACTGATGAGTCAAACTGTGAGCGGATCCTGAGATGTAGCAGGGAGAACATTTTTACTAAGAACCACCAGTAGATACCTCTTCTGATCCAGAACCATCTTGTCCAAAGCTAACTGGTACAAAACCATTATGTAAATGTAGATCCCTTTATTGCCCCACAATGGAGAAATTCACTCTCTGAGCTGCCATCGTGTGGAGCCCGGGGAGCACTCTGGAGTTAAGGGTCTTGCTCAGGGACCCAGAGGCTGTGGGGTCAAACCGGGTACTTGCAACCTTCTCAGAGCTCTAACCACTAGGCCACCACTCCCCATATATTATAACTACTAGGATCGTCTGTTCAAGACATGCAGAAATCTAGAACCAGTTGATCTATAACCATCTAAGTCTATGTTTACAAGACAGAATGATGATATGTAGATCTCTTGGTTGAGTTCCATCAAACCTCTTTGCAATCCAAATCCCACAAACTGCAAAATGCTGATGAAGATTGGACTTTGTTTCCAAGTTTGAAGATTTTTCACTTCCCATCCGGGAAGCTTTTTTAATTCAAAATATCAGAAAAAGCTTTAAGTTTGAGGCTCTATAGAGTGGACCAACAAGGTTGCGATGACCGCCAACCCCTTTACAGGGGTACCAAAGACCTCGCCTGTTCAGCCAGGCCAACAATTTCCCCTAACGACCCCCCTTTCAGAGACATAGACAGGTATGGGGCATTGCAGGCGAACAAAGAAGCCAATTCTAAACTTCCACCACAAAACGGGCGAATCCAAACAAACCCCGAATTGACGTAAACTCTAGGAAGTTGCCTTATCTGGTTGTGGCCTGTACTTTTGTCACGCCATGACCCGCTACCATCACCGGGTCGTGTTCAGTGGCCCCGTCCCCCGCTGGCTCCCTGCCCTCGTCCGCCGGGGTTCCCAGACCAGCCCTGGAGCTGACGGCTCCGTTCTGCTGCACTGAAGTCGACCAAAATCCCGGATGATTTTGAAATTCCCCATGGACATTTTTTTAGGTACTACAAGTAGGACATGTACAGGAAAGAGAGGACGTCTGGTCCTCTCATCATATCAATGATGTTTCAGTGAGTGAGTGCTTGTTGCTATGATGCCGCTTCGCTCTTCGTAAACCAACCAATCAGAGCACAGCTCATCTAAATATTCATGATCAAACCATAAAAGGGAGAAAAGCTGTGGTTTCATTCTAGGGCTTTTAACCAGGCTGCATTAGGGCTCATAGAACAGCTAATATGCCATTTTCAGACCAACCGATGTTACACACCCTATTAGAGACCTGAAGGACCAGATACCCTATAGAATCATTCTATCACCCTATTAGAGACCTGAAGGACCAGATACCCTATAGAATCATTCTATCACCCTATTAGAGACCTGAAGGACCAGATACCCTATAGAATCATTCTATCGCCCTATTAGAGACCTGAAGGACCAGATACCCGATAGAATCATTCTATCACCCTATTAGAGACTTGAAGGACCAGATACCCTATAGAATCATTCTATCACCCTATTAGAGACCTGAAGGACCAGATACCCTATAGAATCATTCTATCACCCTATTAGAGACCTGAAGGACCAGATACCCTATAGAATCATTCTATCACCCTATTAGAGACCTGAAGGACCAGATACCCTATAGAATCATTCTATCACCCCTTTAATGAGAACATAATAAACTAATAAAAACCTACCAAAGTGTGTGTGTAGTGAGAGGGCGGGGCTTAATTCCTGTCTGTGGCGCCCAGAACTCCTTCAGTTTGAACGCAGCATGAGAACCAATGATCTAATCCACAGTAATCAGTTCCAGACCTCTCAGGTCCAGAGCCGAATGTGAACCAATGGTTCTCTTTCATCCCTGCTGACCGCCACAGGCGGGGCTTCAAGATCTGAATGATCACTCTTGCGCTTGTCAAGAATTAGTACAAACAAAGTCACATGTGACCAACCAGTGATCGACATATAAGTCCACATAATCTTGTCACACCAGGAGTTCAGTCCCTTATCATCTTCTTGTATGCGGGTTTGTGTTGAGCGGTTCTACGGACGTGTGTTTCCAATTGATAATTATTAGCCGACACTGTCGGGTAGCGACAGTCTATGGCGACAGCGGGTCGCTGTGACGGCAAATCCCATAATGCTTTGCGAGGAGAGCTCTCCACGGAAAGCATTCTGGGATATATCTGTCTCCTATGAGGCCTTTCTTTTTATTCTCATACACTTCGTAAACACTTTTTCTCTTCCGACTGTCGCCATTTTCAAAAGACCGCAGGGAGAAAGGTGAGCTTCAATGACTGTCTGAAACTGTAGCTCACCACATACACCTGAAAGAAAAAGATGGCTAACCGGACGAGCACGTAGGTCGGCCTTACGTAAACATATCAACAAAATGATTGACAGTTAGGAGGACCACTGATTGAGATGATCCACCAGGAAATAAAAGATCGTCCTCTAAACCTTTCAGCCATGAAACTGGGTCAGCCTCCATTCTTGTCCCACCTTCGGTGGAGTACATTAAGGAACTCCATGCCTGTTGGTCTCCCCTCACTGAACCCTGCATGTGGACCCTGCTTACCTTGCCAGTGGTCCCAGGGGAATTTTTTGGCTCAGCTGCACCTCAGTTGTGATGAAATAGAATGTGAGTTACGTATGTAACTACAGTTCTATGAATCCCTGATGACCGTCACAGCGTTCGATCTGAAAGGTGTAGGGGCTGAACTCTCGGTGTCACATGGTTATATAGACTTGGTCACCGGTAGGTCACATGTGACTTTGTTGATAGTGAAGAGCTGCTTATCCTCCCACAGCAGTGTGTCGCAGTGAGCTCGTTACAGCTTTTTTATGTATGCCCAATATTTAAGCGTGGTCTGCGCAATGTTATTCCACGCCACAACGCCAGAGGGCCAATCAGGAACTAGCTGTGGGTCTAGATACGGCCGAGGCGGTGAGGAAGTGGGGGCAAGGGTAGCCTGGGTGCCATTCAGAACTTAGTCCCGCCCACAACGTTTGAGGTCGGGAAGTTCGGTCTGGCATTGCTCAATAGTAGCGCGAGTATGCTCGCACAATATCTGGCGGGCAAATCAAATTGTCAGGGCGGGCTTTATACGATGATGGACAGATGATCAACAGTAACGTAATCAACCACGTCACCAAAGCGCGCTTGGGTGACAACAACAATGGCTGCCGCTGGAGGGTTGGGGTGAGTAGATTCTGCTATTAGGTCTGTTCTAGAAGATATCGACAGCAAATTAATTTTAAAAGAGGAACAGAGAAACGCGATCAAGGCTCATCTTCTTATTCTAGGCGTGCAACTGCACGCTTTGATTTTTGTTGACAACAACTATGCGTCACTTAAAGGGATAGTTCGGTATTTTTGACATGAATCTGTATGGCATCCCCATCACCAGTGGCATGCAATCACACTGACTTACCCCTGGCAGCGTCCTGTGAGCAGAGTTATCGTCCAGTTTTGGTCAAGCCGAAAGTAGTCCGGCAGGTTTTTAGGAACAGCGAAATAAAACTTTTCTCTTCCCAAAACATTATGTGTTCAAAAGAGCGATATTTTTGCATCCCAAAAACATTGTAGTGGAAAAAAGTCACACGTCGTTATCACTTGGTCCTATTTTCTCTCTGTTCGTATCAGTGCGCGCCGTCATTCAGACAGCGAGAACCTGACAACAGCCATGTCTCCCTCCGCCTAGCTGGGCGGAGGGATGCAAAAATATCGCTCTTTTGAACACATAATGTTTTGGGAAGAGAAAAGTTTTATTTCGCTGTTCCTAAAAACCTGCCGGACTACTTTCGGCTTGACCAAAACTGGACGAGAACTCTGCTCACAGGACGCTGCCAGGGGTAAGTCAGTGTGATTGCATGCCACTGGTGATGGGGATGCCATACAGATTCATGTCAAAAATACCGAACTATCCCTTTAACATACGTCACGCACTCCGTTGCTCTTATTGGTTATAGGTCTATCCAATTGAGTGCAGAGGCATTTTTCTTCCTGGTTCGTTCGAAACACGCCCCATAATCACAGCTCTATGGAGCAGCATCAGACTCATTCTGACTAGAATTGAATAGGACTACGTCAGGCTAGCTGCTCCATCTTAACCAGTCGTTTTCCACAATGGCGGTAAGACAAACAAAACAAGCCGGTAAGGAACCAAACAGGAAATACGTATAGAGTAGAGCGGATGGAGATTTGACCAATCAGAGGCCTCCTGTCTACGGTCACATATAATTTCGGAGAGGTGCAGCAGAGTGTCTGTGGAAGGGGTGGGGGGGCATATCTGCATTCACTGTGACTAAAAGGCAGACAACCTGGTTTCTGAGTATAAATTGGCCTTAAGTCTTGACCTGCTTAAGCACCACGTCTGACTGTCATCCAGGATTCATAAAACCGTAGTTATATACATAACTCACGTTTTCAAACTATCTCCTTTTGGACCCAGTTTTGAAACAGACCCAGATCCATCTAATTTATTAGCTCTGTGGTCCAAAACCATCTAATCTAGAACCATCTAATGTACAACTACCTATTTCAGAACTGAAATAGCCTATTCTAGAACCTCCGATTGAGAACAAACCAGTCCACAACCTTCTGGCTCTGAACTTCTGATCCAAGAAGTTCTCCGGAACCACCCTTGGTAAAACCTCTGGTTCTAGCCTGGAAGATAAGATTCAGAATTCTCCTTGAAAAAGTCGGACTGAAATGTAAAAACAAAACGTCTTCTGGAAGCGGTTCCCTTAAACCGGGCCGGACCACAACCTGAAACCTTACAAGATAGTCCAGATCTGGGAACACCAGCCAGAAACCTGGACATTTCTCACTGGTTCTAGTAAACATGGAGCTTCTACAGGATCAGACAAAGATGAAATCATTGATCTGGAATATCTTCATGAACTTCAAGAGGAAATTCTGCCGGATCATTGGGGGAGATCCTGATCCTTGTAAATGTGCTAAAAAAGTGATTCCTTTTGGACCTGATTGTTCTCCAGAATTGAACATTTCAGGCAGCTATCAAGGACAAAATGCAACTTTGGATCCCTTCATGTTGTGAAGGAAGAATCATGAAAAGGGAATCATGTTTAAACTTTAGACGGAGTCTAAATAAAAAGGCGTAGAGGAGAAACTCCCAGTTAACAGATTGTTCAGAACGAAAATGTTTGATTTTTACAGCGATCTGCCCTCAAAAATTCACAGATTATGATGAGAATTGAATTCACATAGACTGGCACATTAAACCAGATTTAAATCAATTTCTTCTTGTCGTTCCTAAAAGATTTGAACCTGGTGATTGTTTCAGATTTTTTCTTCATGCTCTCCGCCTCGGTTGGTTCTGCAGTCTCTGAAGGTTTTCATTGAATACAAACACTGATGGTTCATGCAGAAGCCAGATGATGGATCACCAGCATGCCGAAACCTTCAAACTTTCACAGAAACACCCAACAGCTCGGAACATCTCCAAGGAGCACTGCGGGTTCTGAGCTCGGCCCGGAGAGAGCCGCCGTGGCCACAACGTGCACAAGCTTTCATGTTTGTGATGGACACAAAGCAGAAGTCATCTGATTGGCTAGGTAAAGACAAGTGGGTGGAGCTACAGGTACATTTTATTACTCCTGATTCTTCTGGCAGCATCCAATCAGATGATAGTACTCTGATCCAAATTTCTGACTCATCTGACTTTGGACTTTCGGTCAAATTATGTCGTTTGGACAAGGAAGCCTGATTTAAGTCTAAACGGCTCCTGAAGTTCATTCTTAAAGAACGATGCCACCGTCTGGGAATGAAAGCTAAACTTCAATGTCTATTTTCTCCAATAAATGTTCCTTTGAATGTTTATCTAATTGCAGAACCCTGGTGCCTGGGTCAGTTTTCTTTTATGTCCTTTGAAACCCTTGATGGACACTTCTAACTGTGATCTGTAGACCGAACACAAGGTCCCAGCAGATCCTAGTGTTTTATTTCGATCAATAAGATGATTTCTGCCTCTGAGGAAACATCCAGCATTCCCACAGGAACAACACCTTAGGCAGATAAAAAGCTGCAGCACCTACTTTCAGGAGGGACTCGGTCTTTGTGGGGACACCCAGACAGACTGCGGTGGTGGGGGTACAGACCGGTCACATGACCAGTACCGTCACAACCCGGCGTCGGACACTTGCTCTCCTTCTTCTCTCCTCTGGAGGAATCTGGGAATAAATAGTAGGAGAATAGTCTAATGGGAGGGAGAAAAACACCTTGGCTCTGATCATCTGACCAATTCTGGGCCTTTCCTAAAGAGCTGGACTGGCCTTGTGTCGAAGGTTTTCCAGGAAACATGTCCTCTGACAGGGAACCCTTACCTGGTTTCACCCTCTGGCAGGTAATTCGACCGGGTTCCACCCCCTGATGGGTAATTCTACCTGGTTCTACCCTCTGACGGGTAATTCTACTGGGTTCCACCCTCTGACGGGTAATTCTACTGGGTTCCACCCTCTGATGGGTAATTCTACTGGGTTCTACCCTCTGATGGGTAATTCTACCTGGTTCTACCCTCTGACGAGTAATTCTACCTGGTTCCACCCTCTGACGAGTAATGCTACCTGGTTCTACCCTCTGACGGGTAATTCTATCCGGTTCCACCCTCTGATGGGTAATTCTACCTGGTTCTACCCTCTGACGGGTAATTCTATCCGGTTCCACCCTCTGATGGGTAATTCTACTGGGTTCTACCCTCTGATGGGTAATTCTACCTGGTTCTACCCTCTGACGAGTAATTCTACCTGGTTCCACCCTCTGACGAGTAATGCTACCTGGTTCTACCCTCTGATGGGTAATACTACCCGGTTCCACCCTCTGATGGGTAATTGTACCTGGTTCCACCCTCTGACGGGTAATTCTGCTGGGTTCCACCCTCTGACGGGTAATTCTGCTGGGTTCCACCCTCTGACGGGTAATTCTACCTGGTTCTACCCTCTGACGGGTAAATCTACTTGGTTCTACCCTCTGACGGGTAAATCTACCCGGTTCCACCCCCTGATGGGTAATTCTACCCGGTTCCACCCTCTGACAGGTAATTCTACTGGGTTCCACCCTCTGATGGGTAAATCTACCTGGTTCCACCCTCTGACAGGTAAATCTACTTGGTTCCACCCTCTTATCAGTGAGAACTTAACTGGGTTCTCTGAAATGTGAGCTATACTTGGTTCCACATATTAAAAAATTGGTCAAAATGTTTACAGTATTTTGTAACATGTTTTGTTGTTGTTTATCAGCAATGACTCTAAACCTAAAGAAAGACTAAATGATCTGACAAAACCCTAGCCAGAAGCGAAAGGTCTAAAAAGACCTCAGCATAGTGTTAATCCCACCCCTCCCAGTGTGTATGTGTATCTACCTTTAGGGTAGTACGCCCTTTTCAGCCCATCCGGATGCATCCTGGACTTGCGTTCTTCTGCAGCGATAGTAAGCCTGGGGCTGTGCTCCCCGTGGACACGGTGATGATGCTGATCACGACGGGGCATTGTGTGTTCTGAGATCATCCGATCTCTCATCACCTTTGCTCTCTCAGATTCAAGGGCGATGGCTTTCTCTAGCAGCGACAGGTTTCCCTTGGCCATGTCAAATGTGTCATCGGAGCGGTCTGACGCTACAGATGTGGTGTCCTCGTCGCCCTCCTGACTGTAGCTGTAGCCTCTTGATGCTGGACTCAGTTGCTCATCCAGCTTCATCAGGTTCAACATCTCAGAGTAGCTGCGCTCCACTGGTCTGGAATCCTCCTGAATTCCTTGTGGATAGGTGTCATACCTAAGAGGGAAAGCCCAGTGAGGATTCAGCAGGTCTGTATTAGTTCCCTGAGCCAGCCAACCAACAAAACAAGAAAGCAAGACAACTACCAACAAACACAGAACCAACATACAGACCAACTTGTTTGGAGTTAAGAGTAATCTCACCTGTTCAGGTGCTGCATCACCTGCTGGTCCACTGCTTGTTGGACGTAGCTACTGTGCAGGATTGGTCGGTCCGATGGTGGTGACTCACTCAGTTTTTTTGCCAAATCGAAGCATTGATTCCTCAGACACTCCAGACTGCTCAGACACACCTCCTCTCCACCTCCCTCCGTCTGGCCCCGGACCCCCTGGCCCCGCCCATCCTCCACAAAAGCGCTCTCTGAGTATCCGTCCTCAGGCAGCATGGTGCCATGACCTTGAGCCAGCAGCTTCAGAGAGTCCACCGTCTCCCTGACCACATCGCTGTCCAGGTCTACACTCAGGTCACCTTGCCTATCGTCCTGCTCACTGCCCTCATCATCCTCATCATCCTCCCCAGCGCTGTTGGAGGAGTTGCTGTTCATCTCGGATTCGGTCATGGCCTGGTAGGCAGCATCTTCTGCAATCTTACCGAGATTGAGCAGCGACTTTGCAACCAGCTCGTCGTAGTTCTCGTATTCTTCTCGGGGGGCGTTTCCAATGGTGCAACTGTTGTTGTTGTTGTCCTTCTGGATTGAGTTGAGCTTTGATTGTCCGCTGTGTTTGTACTGGTTCTCTGTATTTGGCACACAAAGCAAAATGGTTTAGTCTTATTACACCTGTTTAAACTAATCACCAGTTTCTTAAACTGAGGTACATCTGGTTTAAAACATTGGATTATAGAATAGAAATAAGCTTTATTGCCTTAGAGCGGGTAAATCTACCAACACAGTCCTACTGATGTAGGCCAGTAAGACAGAGTGCTGATTTTTTGTCACAGAACCAAAGCAGAGAAATAGCCAGGATGGAAATGATGCCAGAAACCTTTGCTGCTCCTCCATAATGAGGAACCACCTTTACTTTGTCCTAAATTGGAACCAACAATGGACATAAGAAATGTGTCAGGACTGTCACTCATTGCAGGATTCTCCACAGGTTCCACAGGAAAAAGGACTGAGTTCTGATTGGAGCCAAAGACTCATCAAGGGAAAAAAAAATCAAGAATAATTTTGCTTGAATGAAGAAACACCATGTGCTAATTTCTTGTTAAATAAGAGACGTATCATCCAGAAAATGAAGGCAAAAACAGAAAAAAAACGTCATACTGTAAACTTATGTCGAAACTCAAACATTTCTGTCAACTAAATCAACTTCTGTAAAGAAATACTGTAAAAATATTAAACCATATTCAACTTTAGAGTTCATCACTTGTTTTGTTTATTCAAATAGGTTGACTTTATTTAAAGATTAAACCTTTTATTCAATGTTTATATGTTACTTTTAAGTCCAAGTTAGTCTAAACATTTCTTGTCATCATTTACAGACTTGTTTGTTATGTTCACAAATCTTTGAAACCATGAGGTTGGTTGACTGAAGACAGTGTCAGTTTTAAAGTTCAACTAACCTAAAACATCTTCCTATTTAGCACCCAACTGATGGATCGTACCGACCGTACTGATGCTGCTCTAGCTGCGCGGTTGAAAAGTGGATCTGATTCACGTTGGGCGGAGCTACCATATCCTTTCTTTGCCTGTAACAATGGCGGATGTGGGCGTGCAGGTGGCAGCGGGGTTAGTGCGCACAACCATGTACGAAACTTTTTTATTGACAGTGTCTTTTCTGGCAATAAGAATAATTGTCTTGATGCCAAAAACAGCCCAACAGATTTTACTTTCACAAGTGGAGCAGTACGGCTATCGCCATAGTGTTCCGATGATTTATGCATCAAAATAGCTTTATTATAATTATGCAGGGAGTTTTACAGATTAAGTGGACACTGCAATGTAAATAGAACAGGAAAGAAAAAACAGAAAAAGGGAGAAAAGATTAAAGAAAGAGGAGATAAAAGGCAGACAACGATAAAACATCTTCAGTCTGCTTCATCACCTGCAAAGAGATGGAAACAGAACAGCAGAACCAACGGACATGGTATAAGAGATATAATAAAGTAGCACCTAGATACTATTGCTGAAGTATAAGTAGTATTATTTAATCTGACATGTACTCTGTGGTACCTGAAGATCAGAATATGGGCTTTCTGTATGGAAGTGAATCTCTGAGTACCTGGAACCAAACACCTGTAGTTTGTAAGAGTGCACAAGAAAAAATGCTCAATAGTGGTTGAGCATTAGCGCTAGCAGGTTCCCAATGGGAAATTCCATTGGGACCAAGTAGCACTAAATTGGTGACTTAGAAACGACGCTGTCAAGGAACGCTATGGACAGCGGAAACATGCAAGAGGAGGAGAGTTTAGTGTCGGAGGTCGTGGATAAGTCTCCTCCGTCATCCATTTTTTATTTAGAGGAGGAAAGCGGGGACGAAGATGTTGTGGAAGAGGACGCCAGGGCGGCAGAAGCTTGGTTTGGTGTAGAAGGCTTCCAGCCGTACATGTTTGAGCCCTTGCCTCGCAACGCTGCCAGTTCTGTTAGCTCTACGCCTGCCGAAGACACAGACGTCCATCCCCGTGAACACTGGGACGCAACTCAATGGGAAAGGAAAGGATTCTGGTTTCAACCGTTGCGTATATTAGCTGCGACACATGAATCAAGATGCTATGACCGAAAACATTTGATTGACAGATGACCGTTGATATATGATTGGCTGAATTTAGGTGTTCAGGCTGACGTAGAACTAACTGGCCTGCAGAAGATAATGAAAGAAAACGCAGATTTTAAGACAGGATTTTTTTTTAATTGAAATTTTCTAAATTTTGGGACGACATAAAGAGAACATTTATATACATGTTTAAGCCAGAATGATTTTACATTTGACTTCCCTTCAACTTTGACTCAGGCATGTATGATATTTCTCAACTATAATAAATTATTGCAAACTTAAAATCAATTATTTAACGCTTCAGTATGATTTTACTTCAGCTTATGGACCAGGGGGGCGGGATTAACAGGACATGTCTGAGAGCCTCAGAACTCTGCAGCTGGTTCTGATGGTTCACAAAAGACTGAGACGAACAGAACCAGAACCGGCACCAGAACTCACCTTGAAGCAGATTCCGTTCCCCCTCCTCCTCCTCTTCCTCCTCTGCCTCATCCTCCGGCTCTTCCTCATCATCACCGTCCTCCTCATCCATCCCCTCCTCCTCTTCGTCTTCTTCCTCCTCCTCCTCTTCCTCCTCCCGCTCATCTCCCCCTCTCATTTCTGTTCTCTCCAGTGGCATCCCTTCCTCTTCTTCTTCCTCCTCCTCCTCCTCTTCCTCCTCAGGATCCTCGTTGTCCTCAGAGAACTCTTCCTCCGCCGCCTCCTCTTCCTCCTCTCCCCTCTCCTTTCTCTCCCGTCCTACCTCCACAGTTTCGTTCTGATAAGTGCCGAAGGCTCCGGTTGCCTCCTCCTCTTCCTCTCCCTGGCAGGGGCTGATGAAGGGCCTCCTCTTAGCCGCCGGTTCCGGTGTTTGCTTGTCCAGAGTCTTCCTCTTCTTGGCCAGCGGACATCCATAGATGCTGCAGAAAGAGAGGGAAGATCCAGAGCTGATAAATGTCCTTTAAATGATTCGTCTCCTGGATTCATCATGAAATCATCAGAACCGTTTTAAAAGCAGGAACCGATCTGAGAACGTCTGTTAAATAGTGATTTTGATTCAGTCTGCTGCAAAGAGCAGCAACACTCCCTGATCAGTAGCAAACTGTATAAACATTCAGCATTCATCCACATTACTGTCAGAACCTTTACTTTTATTAAGAAGTTTTACAAAATTCTATTTTGTTTTTGATTTTCTTTTTTTTTTCCTGTGTTATTTGCTTTCATTAATTATGGAACAGATTTCTCCCCATATCCCTGATAATGGTTTGGTTTGAAGCCGGTGTTCTGTCAGATCAGCATACCGCTTTATCCCTTTAGTTTATCTCTTTAGTTCATCCCTTAAGTTTTGTATGAATAGACTTTAAACTACTTCCACGGGTGTGAATTCCTTTATTTATGTACAGAAAAACAATTTAATTACTTACTTTTTGGTGTTTTTTGAAGCGTATGGCGATCTGACCTTAAACTGTTTGGTTTATACATGACTAAACGGATAGACGCCCGATAAGGTAGTTTAAAGTCTATTTTTCCTACAAAACTGACTATAGGTATGCCGGTCTGACTATATGTATGCCGGTCTGACTATAGGTATGCCGGTCTGACTATAGGTATGCCGGTCTGACTATAGGTATGCCGGTCTGACTATAGGTATGCCGGTCTGACTATAGGTATGCCGGTCTGACTATAGGTATGCCGGTCTGACTATAGGTATGCCGGTCTGACTATATGTATGCCGGTCTGACTATAGGTATGCCGGTCTGACTATTTGTATGCCGGTCTGACTATATGTATGCCGGTCTGACTATTTGTATGCCGGTCTGACTATAGGTATGCCGGTCTGACTATTTGTATGCCGGTCTGACTATAGGTATGCCGGTCTGACTATTTGTATGCCGGTCTGACTATATGTATGCCGGTCTGACTATATGTATGCCGGTCTGACTATAGGTATGCCGGTCTGACTATTTGTATGCCGGTTTGACTATAGGTATGCCTGTCTGACTATATGTATGCCGGTCTGACTATAGGTATGCCGGTCTGACTATTTGTATGCCGGTCTGACTATAGGTATGCCGGTCTGACTATATGTATGCCGGTCTGACTATATGTATGCCGGTCTGACTATATGTATGCCGGTCTGACTATAGGTATGCCGGTCTGACTATAGGTATGCCGGTCTGACTATTTGTATGCCGGTCTGACTATAGGTATGCCGGTCTGACTATAGGTATGCCGGTCTGACTATAGGTATGCCGGTCTGATTATAGGTATGCCGGTCTGACTATAGGTATGCCGGTCTGACTATATGTATGCCGGTTTGACTATAGGTATGCCGGTCTGACTATAGGTATGCCGGTCTGACTATAGGTATGCCGGTCTGACTATAGGTATGCCGGTCTGACTATATGTATGCCGGTTTGACTATAGGTATGCCGGTCTGACTATAGGTATGCCGGTCTGACTATAGGTATGCCGGTCTGACTATATGTATGCCGGTTTGACTATAGGTATGCCGGTCTGACTATAGGTATGCCGGTCTGACTATATGTATGCCGGTTTGACTATAGGTATGCCGGTCTGACTATAGGTATGCCGGTCTGACTATAGGTATGCCGGTTTGACTATAGGTATGCCGGTCTGACTATAGGTATGCCGGTCTGACTATAGCTATGCCGGTCTGACTATATGTATGCCGGTTTGACTATAGGTATGCCGGTCTGACTATAGGTATGCCGGTCTGACTATAGGTATGCCGGTTTGACTATAGGTATGCCGGTTTGACTATAGGTATGCCGGTCTGACTATATGTATGCCGGTCTGACTATATGTATGCCGGTCTGACTATATGTATGCCGGTCTGACTATAGGTATGCCGGTCTGACTGTTTGTATGCCGGTCTGACTATAGGTATGCCGGTCTGACTATATGTATGCCGGTTTGACTATAGGTATGCCGGTCTGACTATAGGTATGCCGGTCTGACTATAGGTATGCCGGTCTGACTATAGGTATGCCGGTCTGACTATAGGTATGCCGGTCTGACTATAGGTATGCCGGTTTGACTATAGGTATGCCGGTCTGACTATATGTATGCCGGTTTGACTATAGGTATGCCGGTCTGACTATATGTATGCCGGTCTGACTATATGTATGCCGGTCTGACTATATGTATGCCGGTCTGACTATAGGTATGCCGGTTTGACTATAGGTATGCCGGTCTGACTATAGGTATGCCGGTCTGACTGTTTGTATGCCGGTCTGACTATAGGTATGCCGGTCTGACTATAGGTATGCCGGTCTGACTATAGGTATGCCGGTCTGACTATATGTATGCCGGTCTGACTATAGGTATGCCGGTCTGACTATAGGTATGCCGGTCTGACTATAGGTATGCCGGTCTGACTATATGTATGCCGGTCTGACTATAGGTATGCCGGTCTGACTATAGGTATGCCGGTCTGACTATATGTATGCCGGTCTGACTATATGTATGCCGGTCTGACTATAGGTATGCCGGTCTGACTATATGTATGCCGGTCTGACTATAGGTATGCCGGTCTGACTATAGGTATGCCGGTCTGACTATAGGTATGCCGGTCTGACTATTTGTATGCCGTTCTGACTATAGGTATGCCGGTCTGACTATATGTATGCCGGTCTGACTATATGTATGCCGGTCTGACTATATGTATGCCGGTCTGACTATATGTATGCCGGTCTGACTATAGGTATGCCGGTTTGACTATAGGTATGCCGGTCTGACTATATGTATGCCGGTCTGACTATATGTATGCCGGTCTGACTATAGGTATGCCGGTTTGACTATAGGTATGCCGGTCTGACTATAGGTATGCCGGTCTGACTATTTGTATGCCGGTCTGACTATATGTATGCCGGTCTGACTATAGGTATGCCGGTCTGACTATATGTATGCCGGTCTGACTATAGGTATGCCGGTCTGACTATATGTATGCCGGTCTGAATATAGGTATGCCGGTCTGACTATAGGTATGCCGGTCTGACTATAGGTATGCCGGTCTGACTATAGGTATGCCGGTCTGACTATATGTATGCCGGTCTGACTATAGGTATGCCGGTCTGACTATATGTATGCCGGTCTGACTATAGGTATGCCGGTCTGACTATAGGTATGCCGGTCTGACTATAGGTATGCCGGTCTGACTATATGTATGCCGGTCTGACTATAGGTATGCCGGTCTGACTATAGGTATGCCGGTCTGACTATATGTATGCCGGTCTGACTATTTGTATGCCGGTTTGACTATAGGTATGCCGGTCTGACTATAGGTATGCCGGTCTGATTATAGGTATGCCGGTCTGACTATAGGTATGCCGGTCTGACTATAGGTATGCCGGTCTGACTATATGTATGCCGGTTGACTATAGGTATGCCGGTCTGACTATAGGTATGCCGGTCTGACTATAGGTATGCCGGTCTGACTATATGTATGCCGGTTTGACTATAGGTATGCCGGTCTGACTATAGGTATGCCGGTCTGACTATATGTATGCCGGTTTGACTATAGGTATGCCGGTCTGACTATAGGTATGCCGGTCTGACTATATGTATGCCGGTTTGACTATAGGTATGCCGGTCTGACTATAGGTATGCCGGTCTGACTATAGGTATGCCGGTCTGACTATATGTATGCCGGTTTGACTATAGGTATGCCGGTCTGACTATAGGTATGCCGGTCTGACTATAGGTATGCCGGTTTGACTATAGGTATGCCGGTCTGACTATATGTATGCCGGTTTGACTATAGGTATGCCGGTCTGACTATATGTATGCCGGTCTGACTATATGTATGCCGGTCTGACTATAGGTATGCCGGTCTGACTATAGGTATGCCGGTTTGACTATAGGTATGCCGGTCTGACTATAGGTATGCCGGTCTGACTATTTGTATGCCGGTCTGACTATATGTATGCCGGTCTGACTATAGGTATGCCGGTCTGACTATAGGTATGCCGGTCTGACTATATGTATGCCGGTCTGACTATATGTATGCCGGTCTGACTATAGGTATGCCGGTCTGACTATATGTATGCCGGTCTGACTATATGTATGCCGGTTTGACTATAGGTATGCCGGTCTGACTATAGGTATGCTGGTTTGACTATATGTATGCCGGTCTGACTATATGTATGCCGGTCTGACTATTTGTATGCCGGTCTGACTATAGGTATGCCGGTCTGACTATAGGTATGCCGGTCTGACTATTTGTATGCCGGTCTGACTATAGGTATGCCGGTCTGACTATAGGTATGCCGGTCTGACTATAGGTATGCCGGTCTGACTATATGTATGCCGGTTTGACTATAGGTATGCCGGTCTGACTATAGGTATGCCGGTCTGACTATAGGTATGCCGGTCTGACTATAGGTATGCCGGTCTGACTATATGTATGCCGGTCTGACTATAGGTATGCCGGTCTGACTATAGGTATGCCGGTCTGACTATAGGTATGCCGGTCTGACTATATGTATGCCGGTTTGACTATAGGTATGCCGGTCTGACTATAGGTATGCCGGTCTGACTATATGTATGCCGGTTTGACTATAGGTATGCCGGTCTGACTATAGGTATGCCGGTCTGACTATATGTATGCCGGTTTGACTATAGGTATGCCGGTCTGACTATAGGTATGCCGGTCTGACTATAGGTATGCCGGTCTGACTATATGTATGCCGGTTTGACTATAGGTATGCCGGTCTGACTATATGTATGCCGGTCTGACTATAGGTATGCCGGTCTGACTATAGGTATTGCGGTCTGACTATTTGTATGCCGGTCTGACTATATGTATGCCGGTCTGACTATAGGTATGCCGGTCTGACTATATGTATGCCGGTCTGACTATAGGTATGCCAGTCTGACTATATGTATGCCGGTCTGACTATAGGTATGCCGGTCTGACTATATGTATGCCGGTCTGACTATAGGTATGCCAGTCTGACTATATGTATGCCGGTCTGACTATAGGTATGCCGGTCTGACTATATGTATGCCGGTCTGACTATAGGTATGCCGGTCTGACTATATGTATGCCGGTCTGACTATAGGTATGCCGGTCTGACTATATGTATGCCGGTCTGACTATAGGTATGCCGGTCTGACTATAGGTATGCCGGTCTGACTATAGGTATGCCGGTCTGACTATATGTATGCCGGTCTGACTATAGGTATGCCGGTCTGACTATAGGTATGCCGGTCTGACTATAGGTATGCCGGTCTGACTATATGTATGCCGGTCTGACTATAGGTATGCCGGTCTGACTATATGTATGCCGGTCTGACTATATGTATGCCGGTTTGACTATAGGTATGCCGGTCTGACTATAGGTATGCTGGTTTGACTATATGTATGCCGGTCTGACTATATGTATGCCGGTCTGACTATTTGTATGCCGGTCTGACTATAGGTATGCCGGTCTGACTATAGGTATGCCGGTCTGACTATTTGTATGCCGGTCTGACTATAGGTATGCCGGTCTGACTATAGGTATGCCGGTCTGACTATAGGTATGCCGGTCTGACTATATGTATGCCGGTTTGACTATAGGTATGCCGGTCTGACTATAGGTATGCCGGTCTGACTATAGGTATGCCGGTCTGACTATATGTATGCCGGTCTGACTATATGTATGCCGGTTTGACTATAGGTATGCCGGTCTGACTATAGGTATGCCGGTCTGACTATATGTATGCCGGTTTGACTATAGGTATGCCGGTCTGACTATAGGTATGCCGGTCTGACTATAGGTATGCCGGTCTGACTATATGTATGCCGGTTTGACTATAGGTATGCCGGTCTGACTATATGTATGCCGGTCTGACTATAGGTATGCCGGTCTGACTATAGGTATTGCGGTCTGACTATTTGTATGCCGGTCTGACTATATGTATGCCGGTCTGACTATAGGTATGCCGGTCTGACTATATGTATGCCGGTCTGACTATATGTATGCCGGTCTGACTATAGGTATGCCGGTCTGACTATATGTATGCCGGTCTGACTATAGGTATGCCGGTCTGACTATATGTATGCCGGTCTGACTATAGGTATGCCGGTCTGACTACAGGTATGCCGGTCTGACTATAGGTATGCCGGTCTGACTATTTGTATGCCGGTCTGACTATATGTATGCCGGTCTGACTATAGGTATGCCGGTCTGACTATATGTATGCCGGTCTGACTATAGGTATGCCGGTCTGACTATATGTATGCCGGTCTGACTATAGGTATGCCGGTCTGACTATATGTATGCCGGTCTGACTATAGGTATGCCGGTCTGACTATATGTATGCCGGTCTGACTATAGGTATGCCGGTCTGACTATAGGTATGCCGGTCTGACTATAGGTATGCCGGTCTGACTATATGTATGCCGGTCTGACTATAGGTATGCCGGTCTGACTATAGGTATGCCGGTCTGACTATAGGTATGCCGGTCTGACTATATGTATGCCGGTCTGACTATAGGTATGCCGGTCTGACTATATGTATGCCGGTCTGACTATAGGTATGCCGGTCTGACTATAGGTATGCCGGTCTGACTATAGGTATGCCGGTCTGACTATAGGTATGCCGGTCTGACTATATGTATGCCGGTCTGACTATAGGTATGCCGGTCTGACTATAGGTATGCCGGTCTGACTATAGGTATGCCGGTCTGACTATAGGTATGCCGGTCTGACTATAGGTATGCCGGTCTGACTATATGTATGCCGGTCTGACTATAGGTATGCCGGTCTGACTATAGGTATGCCGGTCTGACTATAGGTATGCCGGTCTGACTATAGGTATGCCGGTCTGACTATATGTATGCCGGTCTGACTATAGGTATGCCGGTCTGACTATAGGTATGCCGGTCTGACTATAGGTATGCCGGTCTGACTATAGGTATGCCGGTCTGACTATATGTATGCCGGTCTGACTATATGTATGCCGGTCTGACTATAGGTATGCCGGTCTGACTACAGGTATGCCGGTCTGACTATAGGTATGCCGGTCTGACTATTTGTATGCCGGTCTGACTATATGTATGCCGGTCTGACTATAGGTATGCCGGTCTGACTATATGTATGCCGGTCTGACTATAGGTATGCCGGTCTGACTATATGTATGCCGGTCTGACTATAGGTATGCCGGTCTGACTATATGTATGCCGGTCTGACTATAGGTATGCCGGTCTGACTATAGGTATGCCGGTCTGACTATAGGTATGCCGGTCTGACTATATGTATGCCGGTCTGACTATAGGTATGCCGGTCTGACTATAGGTATGCCGGTCTGACTATAGGTATGCCGGTCTGACAGAACAGCGGTTTCCCTCTGCTAACGTCGCAGACTGTAATTATATCACCATAGGGAGCGTCAGATTTTGTTAATTAGTTTTGTCTTTAATTTTACAGTAAAATGAACATTTCCTACTGGGAGGATTAAAGCTTTATGATCAACTTTGTTCATATTTACATTTGAGTAACAGTTTGGATTTATTCTCCTTAAATTATTAGCTGGTATTGCTATAAGACTATTTTAATAGCATATTTAGCCCCCAAAGACAAAACAAACAGGCCAAACTAGTTCAAACAAATCCAGTATAAACAGACCAGTGAAACCAGCACTGAAGAAGGATGATCTTCAATGGTTCCTGTCAGAACTTCTTTCCTCCTCCCTCATTGGGTCTTCGGATTTAATTGGACTTCTATCTCCTGATGCTTTAACATGTTCAGGTTCCATGTTCCTTACAGGAGAACCCAGCGTCTGGTTCGATCACTCTCTCCATAACTGTCCACAGACTCAGACACGGTCGGGTCAGAACCAGGACCCCACTGAACCGTCACTCTGGCTCCTGTTTCCATGGTTACCTGGAGTTTAATTAGAACCCCTGCAGAGCTTTGCTTTTCTATCGCCGCTGTGAAGCGTCGGCACCAAGTTCTAACGAGATTGAACCCGTCGGACCTCTTTGATCTGAGGGATGGGGTCGGTTCTGATGGCGGGCATCATGTCAGACGCGCGCACGGCGCCGCGCACGGTCGCAGTGTGAGAATCACGGCCAAGTCTGTGTGACTGCATTGGAGTGTATAAGAGCTGCGGGGGAGGGGCTATCCTATAGTGGTGGTTACCATGGAGACAGATCCTCTGCAGCATCCGAGCAGTGCTGTCGCTATGGTGACATCCTCCAGAGGGAAGGGGGAGGGGCGGGGGGGTTTATTGATCCATACCCAGTTATTGAGCAGATAAAGTTATTGATCATTTGCTGAGTTATCGATCAGATGCAGATTGATTGATCCCAGCAGGCTGAGGAGGAACATCAGACCAACATCCCACATCAGCAGCGTCACGGCAGCCTCAGCTGACCTGAGCTGAACTCTGCAGATCACACCAGCGGCTCTTCGCCAACACTATCAAAGAAAGATCCTCTATTGTCCCACAGTGGGGATGCTCACCCCACCGTAAAAATAACAAATTAGAAACCGGACAGTAAGAGCAAATTAAGAAAGTAGGAAAAATACTGGAGAGATTTCATGAAGACTGGGTGTAAGAAAAATCTGTTTACATACAGAGAAGAAAATAAGTATTTGAACACGCTGCTATTTTCCAACTTCTCCCAATTAGACATCATGGAGGGGATGAAATTATCATCATAGGTGCATGTTCACTGTGAGAAACATAATCTAAGCTGGCTTCTTCCTGGCGGCTACCCCCCCGGGCCCGGTCGGGGCTCCTCCCGAGGGTCCATGGGTCTCCGGGGCCCATGGCCGGTTCCACTTCAGGGTGGCTGTCTGCTGGTTGCCAGCGGAGCCCACTTGCTCGTTTGCGCGGTTCCTGGGGGCTTCAGCATTGTGGTTGCTGGGGGGGGGGGATCCTCTGGGCCATCTCTCCTCCTCCCTTGGTCTTGGGGTCCCTTTGGGCGTCTGGGGCTTTGGGTTTCCCAGCGCTGGACTCAGTGCTCTGGGGGGGGCGCCTCTTTGGCTCGTCACAACCACCACTGAGCATTTTTCCTTTGGATAAACTTTCCATGCACAACTGCACCCTCACAAACACCTGCAGGTGTTTGGTTCCAGGTACTCAGAGATTCACTTCCATACAGAAAGCCCATATTCTGATCTTCAGGTACCACAGTATACATGTCAGATTAAATAATACTAGTTATACTTCAGCTTTAGTATCTTTATTGTATCTCTTATATCCGTTGGTTGTGCTGTTCTGTTTCCATCTCTTTGCAGGCGATGAAGCAGACTGAGGATGTTTTATCGTTATCTTCCTTTTATCTCCTCTTTCTTTCATCTTTTCTCCTTTTTTCTGTTTTTCCTTTTCTGCTCTACTTACATTGCAGCGTCCGTATAATCTGTAATATTCTCTGCATTAATTATAATAAAGCTATTTATACGCATTAATCAAGCGGATCGCTATGGCGATAGCCGTACTGCTCCATTTGTGAAAGTAAAATCTCTTTTTGGCATCAAGACAATTATTCATGTTTTATTTGTTTTCTTTACAGTGTCCTGGCTGGCAATGTGGCAATAAGAATAATTGTCTTGAAACAAAAAAAAATTTTTTTTCTCTTTTTAACCAATTTTCTGTCAAGCTGATAGTTGGTTCTGTAAAAAAGATCCCATCAGATCAGTCGGTTCTAAAACATTCGGTCAGCCGGTCTGGTACCGACGTTCACGCTATATTTCAAGTTCTGTAAACCCCCTCCATCCTAAGCAGGTCTTCCCACCCAGACCTGATAACGCTGCCATCTGATTGGCTGACAGACTCCAGTAGAACCAGGAAAGCTCACTTTGGTCCAGTTAAAAGATCCGTCGTTGGATTTCTCTAGAAACTCTGAGTTACTGTGAGGTTCCAACTCATTAAGGAAGAGTAAAAGTGTCTTCAGCCTTCTTTAGAAGGTGGGAGCCTCTCTGGATCCATCATGCCTCTGAGCTTCTCGTTATCTCAAAGCTCTGTAGGCCTGGACTGTGGGGCCCCTGAGGGCCCCCTCCTACACAGCAGCTCCTCCTCACGGCTCAGATCGAGAAAACATGCATCACTCAGACATCAATAGCTCCTAAGGTCAGATGGTCAAAAGTCGCTGGAGTTTACGCCTCTGCAGCCTTGATTGAACCACAGATTAAGGAGATTTTCCACCATGTTTGGTTTCAGCAGGAAGTTAGAAAACATCACATGAAAAAAAATCAACCATCATTTACAGACGTTGGCTTAGAACAAAGTAAGGCCGTAGATTTCCATTTCCAAGGAAAGGTTGATATTAAATTTCACTGTATAATGAACTTTAATCATAGATTAACTTCATTGAATAATGATCCTGTTCAAAAAAATTTGATTAATACCAAAACTAAATTAGACGTAGTATGAACTCATGTTTTTTAATCCATTTGTTGTAGATGTTGATAGAAGTGGGCAGATTGTCCATCTCTGGTGCGTTTGGACTCCTCCCAGTAGATCTGCTGAACATGAGGCTGGTTAGGATGCAGGTAAGGAAGCATTCACATTCTCTGATTTTTATTTAACAAATATTTTTAGTATGGATTTTAGTCCATCTTTTAAGAATGTGGCTCATAACAGGAGGATCTTCTCTACAGGTTTAGATGATGATGCACGATATAATCGGCCCCCTATCGGCATCGGCCTTAAAACTGAATATCGGACATCGGCCACCCCACCGATATTTAACCCGATATTTGATCAGCTTCTGAGTTTCTAAAGTCTAAAAAAAAAAAAAAATACTTCTTCTTCTTCCTCAAAAACTTCTTTTTTACAGACTTAAAAACTTCTAAAGACGAGGGAAAAAATATTGATCCATTAAAATATCCCAATATCTTCATATGCTGATATATTGCCATTTAAAAACACCATATCAATCTCTTTTACTAATGAAATATTGCTATATGTCATCGTTATGCTACGAAATCCCCCGGAAATTCACCAAATGTTGCCATATTTTTATATGTTGATATATTGACGCGGTATCGATCTATTTTACTAACAAAATCTCACAAGAATTTGCAAAATATCACGAGAGTTTGTAACAGAACGATGAAATTTCACCAGATTTTGAAAGTATAATAGATCGATACCGCGTTTTTAAAAATCTATTTGATATCAGCGTATGAAAATATATTTGAGTATATTATTTTTCAAAGTGTCAGAAATGGATAACAAAACTGCTATTTTCAATGACTACTTATTTTTGTCCAGCTTTAACATCGGTATCGATATCGGTTATCGGCTACATGAGTTTTAAAATATCGGCATATCGGATATCGGCCAAAATCCCAATATCGTGCATCCCTAGTTTTAGATGATGATGTATTTGATCTGAAGCAAGAACTAGCTGCTGTTTATAAGATGAACAGTAAAAAGACTTTTATATTGGATTGTGTTTTGGTTTTATAACTTCATTATGTAGTGTGAAATATTTACTATATGATTGCAAAGCTGTGAAAACATTTTCAATCGCTGCACACAGATACAGCTCAAAATGTACGATGAAACTGCAGGATTTAAAAGTTGAACGTCGGACTCACCGCTGAGAGATGGCGCTGGTTGCTCTCGTCAACCTGGAGGAAGAAGAACTCCCTTGTTTGCACATCAGCAGTGCTCAAGGTTCTGGTAATTCGATTCATAGCTCTGCTTTAACAGCAGGATTTATCCACCAACACCTCTGGATAGCTGAACCAACTACCAGTTTTAGTCCGTGAGGCAGACACCCTGTCTACTTTTAAGGCTAGGCTTAAAACTTTCCTTTTTGATAAAGCTTCTAGTTAGAGTGGCTCAGGTTATCCTGAGCTATCTCTATAGTTCTGCTGCTATAGGCTTAGACTGCTGGAGGACATAGGGACCCCTTTTTCATCATTCTGCTTCATTCTATCTCTATTCTCCCACTCTGCAGAATCTGTTAGTTCAATCTCTAACGTTCTGCTCTCTCTGCTTTTTCTCATAGTAGCTTCATCTGGTCTGTTCCTGTTTGGCTGTGACTCCATCCTGGAGAGAAATATCAGCTGTGCTGCTGCCATCAACACCTTTGTTTCTAGATGTTGGAGCTTGGCCTGTTTTCCAGTGTAGTCCTGTTTCTCTGACTGTGACTAACTGGATGTGCTCTCTTCATCCTCTGACATGGGAGCTGGCTCGGAGCTCGTCTGCCTGGCTGTGTGTTTCCTGGACGCCTTTTGTATCTATGCTTCTTTTTCTATGTCTGCTTCTGTCTCCTTGAACCCCAGTGGGCCTCAGCAGATGGCCGCTCACACTGAGCCTGGTTCTGCTGGAGGTTTCTTCCTATTCAAAGGGAGTTTTTCCTCTCCACTGTCGCTACAAGCATGCTTAGTGTGAGGGATTGCTGAAGAGTCAATGAGTCGATGCAATCAGCTGGTTTTCCTTAGATAGAAAACTTTGAATCAATCTGACTGGATGATCTGGTGAACTGGAAAGTGACCTGAGATGATGTGAATTGGAGCTATAGAAATAAACTGAATAGAATTGAATGGACTGACTGTCCCACCTGTTTGATGTTCTCCTGACCTTAAGATTCCTGATCAGGAGGTGACCCTGAGAGGCTAACTGCCCCTCATTAAGCCCTGTTTACTACACAAAGCAAGACGCAGCATGGGGCTGAATCTCAGCTCCACAGAACCTTCTTTACCAGGAGCAACGTGACCAAACATAATCCAACCCAGACGGCCGTTCTTCATTTAAACTCCAGTTAAAGGATGTATGAAGATTACGAATGATGGAAAAGTACCTGCGGTGTCTGGCGTACTTCCCGCTGACATGGCCGCTGCCGTCACATCCGGGGGTGGGACAGCTGAGGAGGAAAGACACAACAAACATCAGGAGTCGGAAAATAATCACTTCGATAATAGAGGGAGAAAAGGTCTGAAACATCTGTAAACATCAGGAGCCGAGTCCCGTAACAAACTGCTGCTTTCTGCAAACACTCACAGAAACAGCTTTAGTTTTTCTCAGAAACAAACCCTTTCTGATGTTATTAGAAACCAACCGATCCAGATGATGACTGCAGCGACTGCTGCTCTAACCGGTTCCCCGCTCATTTGATTGCAGCTCAAACAGAATATGTTGTTTACAGTGAAGCGCTGACCCGGATCAAACCGGGATCAGCTTTAATCTGCTGCACACACCGATGTCTGTCAGCTGATGATAAATGGGAAGAAGTGAAGCAGAAACTCTGACTTCATGCGAGGCGCCCCAACGTAGCTGGCTGAGGTTTAGAGAAGATCAAACATGGAGGATTACTGAAAATGTTTCTGTTATTGTTCTTTAGAGGAGCAAGAACTCTGCCTCAGCGAAGATGCAGCTTTATTCTGCTTAGATCATCTGGACCAGATGGGTGACCACAGTGGATGAAACCACCCAAATATAGATGCAGATCTAGGTGGCATGGTCTACAATGAGTTGGACAATCAAACAATACAGAGATGACAAACAGTGATGGAGATCAGCAGAAGCTTCCTTACCTGAACAGCTCCTGTGTCACTGCTTCCACAGCAGCTTCAGATAAACAGAGAAAGTCATGATTAAAGCATCAGTTAACCTAAGAGATATCCAACGGTCAATAAAGAAAGTAACTAACAGCTGAGTAACAGGAACTAACAGCTCAGTAACAGGAACTAACAGCTCAGTAAGAGGAACTAACAGATCAGTACCAGGAACTAACAGCTGAGTAACAGGAACTAACAGCTGAGTAACAGGAACTAACAGCTGAGTAACAGAAACTAACAGCTCAGTAACTGGAACTAACAGCTCAGTAACTGGAACTAACAGCTCAGTAACAGGAACTAACAGCTCAGTAACAGGAACTAACAGCTGAGTAACAGGAACTAACAGCTGAGTAACAGAAACTAACAGCTCAGTAACAGGAACTAACAGCTCAGTAACAGGAACTAACAGCTCAGTAACAGGAACTAACAGCTGAGTAACAGGAACTAACAGCTGAGTAACAGAAACTAACAGCTCAGTAACTGGAACTAACAGCTCAGTAACTGGAACTAACAGCTCAGTAACAGGAACTAACAGCTCAGTAACTGGAACTAACAGCTCAGTAACTGGAAATAAAAGCTCAGTAACAGGAACTAACAGCTCAGTAACTGGAACTAACAGCTCAGTAACTGGAACTAACAGCTCAGTAACTGGAACTAACAGCTCAGTTACAGGAACTAACAGCTCAGTTACAGGAACTAACAGCTCAGTTACAGGAACTAACAGCTAATTAACAGGAACTAACAGCTCAGTAACTGGAACTAACAGCTCAGTTACAGGAACTAACAGCTCAGTAACTGGAACTAACAGCTCAGTAACTGGAACTAACAGCTCAGTAACTGGAACTAACAGCTCAGTAACTGGAACTAACAGCTCAGTTACAGGAACTAACAGCTCAGTAACTGGAACTAACAGCTCAGTAACTGGAACTAACAGCTCAGTTACAGGAACTAACAGCTCAGTAACTGGAACTAACAGCTCAGTTACAGGAACTAACAGCTCAGTAACTGGAACTAACAGCTCAGTAACTGGAACTAACAGCTCAGTTACAGGAACTAACAGCTCAGTAACTGGAACTAACAGCTCAGTTACAGGAACTAACAGCTCAGTAACAGGAACTAACAGCTCAGTAACTGGAACTAACAGCTCAGTAACTGGAACTAACAGCTCAGTTACAGGAACTAACAGCTCAGTAACTGGAACTAACAGCTCAGTAACTGGAACTAACAGCTCAGTAACTGGAACTAACAGCTCAGTAACTGGAACTAACAGCTCAGTTACAGGAACTAACAGCTCAGTTACAGGAACTAACAGCTAATTAACAGGAACTAACAGCTCAGTAACTGGAACTAACAGCTCAGTAACAGGAACTAACAGCTCAGTAACTGGAACTAACAGCTGAGTAACAGGAACTAACAGCTCAGTAACTGGAACTAACAGCTGAGTAACAGGAACTAACAGCTGAGTAACAGGAACTAACAGCTCAGTAACAGGAACTAACAGCTCAGTAACTGGAACTAACAGCTCAGTAACAGGAACTAACAGCTCAGTAACTGGAACTAACAGCTCAGTAACTGGAACTAACAGCTCAGTAACTGGAACTAACAGCTCAGTAACAGGAACTAACAGCTCAGTAACAGGAACTAACAGCTCAGTAACTGGAACTAACAGCTCAGTAACTGGAACTAAAAGCTCAGTAACAGGAACTAACAGCTCAGTAACTGGAACTAACAGCTCAGTAACTGGAACTAACAGCTCAGTTACAGGAACTAACAGCTGAGTAACAGGAACTAACAGCTGAGTAACTGGAACTAACAGCTGAGTAACAGGAACTAACAGCTGAGTAACAGGAACTAACAGCTCAGTAACAGGAACTAACAGCTCAGTAACTGGAACTAACAGCTCAGTAACAGGAACTAACAGCTCAGTAACTGGAACTAACAGCTCAGTAATTGGAACTAAAAGCTCAGTAACAGGAACTAACAGCTCAGTAACTGGAACTAACAGCTCAGTTACAGGAACTAACAGCTCAGTTATAGGAACTAACAGCTAATTAACAGGAACTAACAGCTCAGTAACTGGAACTAACAGCTCAGTAACAGGAACTAACAGCTCAGTAACTGGAACTAACAGCTCAGTTACAGGAACTAACAGCTAAATAACAGGAACTAACAGCTCAGTAACAGGAACTAACAGCTCAGTAAGAGGAACTAACAGATCAGTACCAGGAACTAACAGCTGAGTAACAGGAACTAACAGCTGAGTAACAGGAACTAACAGCTGAGTAACAGAAACTAACAGCTCAGTAACTGGAACTAACAGCTCAGTAACTGGAACTAACAGCTCAGTAACAGGAACTAACAGCTCAGTAACAGGAACTAACAGCTGAGTAACAGGAACTAACAGCTGAGTAACAGAAACTAACAGCTCAGTAACAGGAACTAACAGCTCAGTAACAGGAACTAACAGCTCAGTAACAGGAACTAACAGCTGAGTAACAGGAACTAACAGCTGAGTAACAGAAACTAACAGCTCAGTAACTGGAACTAACAGCTCAGTAACTGGAACTAACAGCTCAGTAACAGGAACTAACAGCTCAGTAACTGGAACTAACAGCTCAGTAACTGGAAATAAAAGCTCAGTAACAGGAACTAACAGCTCAGTAACTGGAACTAACAGCTCAGTAACTGGAACTAACAGCTCAGTAACTGGAACTAACAGCTCAGTTACAGGAACTAACAGCTCAGTTACAGGAACTAACAGCTAATTAACAGGAACTAACAGCTCAGTAACTGGAACTAACAGCTCAGTAACAGGAACTAACAGCTCAGTAACTGGAACTAACAGCTGAGTAACAGGAACTAACAGCTCAGTAACTGGAACTAACAGCTGAGTAACAGGAACTAACAGCTGAGTAACAGGAACTAACAGCTCAGTAACAGGAACTAACAGCTCAGTAACTGGAACTAACAGCTCAGTAACAGGAACTAACAGCTCAGTAACTGGAACTAACAGCTCAGTAACTGGAACTAACAGCTCAGTAACTGGAACTAACAGCTCAGTAACAGGAACTAACAGCTCAGTAACAGGAACTAACAGCTCAGTAACTGGAACTAACAGCTCAGTAACTGGAACTAAAAGCTCAGTAACAGGAACTAACAGCTCAGTAACTGGAACTAACAGCTCAGTAACTGGAACTAACAGCTCAGTTACAGGAACTAACAGCTGAGTAACAGGAACTAACAGCTGAGTAACTGGAACTAACAGCTGAGTAACAGGAACTAACAGCTGAGTAACAGGAACTAACAGCTCAGTAACAGGAACTAACAGCTCAGTAACTGGAACTAACAGCTCAGTAACAGGAACTAACAGCTCAGTAACTGGAACTAACAGCTCAGTAATTGGAACTAAAAGCTCAGTAACAGGAACTAACAGCTCAGTAACTGGAACTAACAGCTCAGTTACAGGAACTAACAGCTCAGTTATAGGAACTAACAGCTAATTAACAGGAACTAACAGCTCAGTAACTGGAACTAACAGCTCAGTAACAGGAACTAACAGCTCAGTAACTGGAACTAACAGCTCAGTTACAGGAACTAACAGCTAAATAACAGGAACTAACAGCTCAGTAACAGGAACTAACAGCTCAGTAACTGGAACTAACAGCTCAGTAACAGGAACTAACAGCTCAGTAACTGGAACTAACAGCTCAGTAACAGGAACTAACAGCTCAGTAACTGGAACTAACAGCTCAGTAACAGGAACTAACAGCTCAGTAACTGGAACTAACAGCTCAGTAACAGGAACTAACAGCTCAGTAACTGGAACTAACAGCTCAGTAACAGGAACTAACAGCTCAGTAACTGGAACTAACAGATGAGTAACAGGAACTAAAAGCTCCGTAACAGGAACTAACAGCTCGGTTACAGGAACTAACAGCTAAATAACAGGAACTAAAAGCTTAGTACCAGGAACTTACAGCTCAGTAACAGCTCAGTTACAATAACTAACAGCTCAGTAACAGGAACTAACAGCTCAGTAACTGGAACTGACAGCTCAGTAACAGCTCCGTAACAGGAACTAACAGCTAAGTAAGAGGAACTAACAGCTCAGTTACAGGAACTAACAGCTCAGTAACTGGAACTTACAGCTCAGTAACTGGAACTTACAGCTCAGTAACTGGAACTTACAGCTCAGTAACAGGAACTAACAGCTAAGTAAGACGAACTAACAGCTCAGTTACAGGAACTAACAGCTCAGGAACTAACAGCTCAGTAACATGAACAAACAGCTCCGTAACAGGAACTAACAGCTCAGTACCAGGAGCTAACAGCTAAATAACAGGAACTAAAAGCTTAGTACCAGGAACTTACAGCTCAGTAATAGGAACTAACAGCTCAGTAACTGGAACTTACAGCTCAGTAACAGGAACTAACAGCTCAGTAACTGGAACTTACAGCTCAGTAACTGGAACTAACAGCTCAGTAACAGCTCAGTAACTGGAACTTACAGTTAGTAACTGGAACTTACAGCTCAGTAACAGTTCAGTAACAGGAACTAACAGCTCAGTAACAGGAACTAACAGCTCAGTAACAGGAACTAACAGCTCAGTTACAGGAACTAACAGTTCAGTAACTGGAAGTAACAGCTAAGTAAGAGGAACTAACAGCTCAGTAACAGGAAGTAACAGTTCAGTAACAGGAACTAACAGCTAAGTAAGAGGAACTAACAGTTCAGTAACTGGAACTAACAGCTAAGTAACAGGAACTAACAGCTCAGTTACAGGAACTAACAGCTAATTAACAGCTCAGTAACTGGAACTTACAGTTAGTAACTGGAACTTACAGCTCAGTAACAGTTCAGTAACAGGAACTAACAGCTCAGTAACAGGAACTAACAGCTCAGTAACAGGAACTAACAGCTCAGTTACAGGAACTAACAGTTCAGTAACTGGAAGTAACAGCTAAGTAAGAGGAACTAACAGCTCAGTAACAGGAAGTAACAGTTCAGTAACAGGAACTAACAGCTAAGTAAGAGGAACTAACAGTTCAGTAACTGGAACTAACAGCTAAGTAACAGGAACTAGCAGCTCAATAACAGGAACTAACAGCTCAGTAACAGGAACTAAAATCTTATGAAGAAATTCTTACTGTCAGCAGAGGTTCTTGATGTTTAACAGTGAAAAAATAATATCTGTGGTGAGAAGCCAACCCAGTTATTAAATAAACCAACTACAGGTATAGACTGGTTATACCGGCAGCACATCTTTATGAGCAAATGTTTGGATTCAGCGGGGAGGGGGGTCATCAGACTGATTCCCGTACCTCTGATTCCTTTGGACCGAGTACGATGGCGTTTCTCAACCACATTAGCCTCCATCTGAAAAACATGACAAACCCATTTTATAATCTTTTCCATAAACTGACTGATGGCCAACAGCGAAACGAGAACTGTGCAGACGATGATGAGACTACAGGTGAGGTGATTAAAGCCAGAGAGAAGCAGGAGACCTGAGGACATGCAGTTCCCAGAGCGCTGCTCTGTGGGTCCTTACCTGGCTGGAACTTTAGCTCGGCCCGTCCTCAATCTGCTGCTGGTCCTGATGCTGAGGACTCTTCGCACCAAATGATGTTTCACACGCCGTCCTCCACAGTCATGGCCTGAAGAGAGAAAAAACTGTCTGTCAGAAAGAAAGTTAAGATACTTTTTCTGGAAGACCTGGTGACCTGTCACTGCTTCAGCAAGGCTTCCTGATCCATCAGTGGTTGAGGATGACTGACAGCATCCTGCTTTCCCAGAGATCATCGGGAATCATTTCCTGATGCTGCAACATGGCATCATCCAGAACCTCATCTGATATCTAATGATTCAGCCACTGTCAGACTAACCAGGAAATGAGAAGATGGTCTATCCCTAAACCCTCTGGCTCCTCCCTGAGCTGAAGCCGGTGTTCTGTCAGACCAGCACACCTCCACAGACCAGCACACCTCCACAGACCAGCACACCTCCACAGACCAGCATACCTCCACAGACCAGCACACCTCCACAGACCAGCACACCTCCACAGACCAGCATAACTCCAGAGACCAGCACACCTCCACAGACCAGCATAACTCCAGAGACCAGCACACCTCCAGAGACCAGCACACCTCCACAGACCAGCACACCTCCACAGACCAGCACACCTCCACAGACCAGCACACCTCCACAGACCAGCACACCTCCACAGACCAGCATACCTCCACAGACCAGCATACCTCCACAGACCAGCATAACTCCAGAGACCAGCATACCTCCACAGACCAGCACACCTCCACAGACCAGCATACCTCCACAGACCAGCACACCTCCACAGACCAGCACACCTCCACAGACCAGCATACCTCCACAGACCAGCACACCTCCACAGACCAGCATACCTCCACAGACCAGCATAACTCCAGAGACCAGCATACCTCCACAGACCAGCACACCTCCACAGACCAGCATACCTCCACAGACCAGCATAACTCCACAGACCAGCACACCTCCACAGACCAGCACACCTCCACAGACCAGCACACCTCCACAGACCAGCACACCTCCACAGACCAGCACACCTCCACAGACCAGCACACCTCCACAGACCAGCATACCTCCACAGACCAGCATACCTCCACAGACCAGCATAACTCCAGAGACCAGCATACCTCCACAGACCAGCACACCTCCACAGACCAGCACACCTCCACAGACCAGCATACCTCCACAGACCAGCATAACTCCAGAGACCAGCATACCTCCACAGACCAGCACACCTCCACAGACCAGCATAACTCCAGAGACCAGCATACCTCCACAGACCAGCACACCTCCACAGACCAGCATACCTCCACAGACCAGCATAACTCCAGAGACCAGCATACCTCCACAGACCAGCACACCTCCACAGACCAGCATACCTCCACAGACCAGCATACCTCCACAGACCAGCACACCTCCACAGACCAGCACACCTACAGTCAATACACATGTGAAAGATGTCAGATTTATTATCCCTTTAGTTTTGCATGAAAAATATACTTTAAACTACCTTGATGGGCGTGTATACCTTTTAGTACAAAACTAAAGGTATAAATGGGTATGGACTATGGGTATACTGGTCTGACTGGGTTTGCACATCTGACAGAACACTGGGTCATCCATACACACCACCTGCTTCTTATTAGATATTGGCAAGAATCAAACCCGATGTTTTTACCTACTTTCTCTAAAACAGGTAACAAAGGTCAGCAACAACAAACATCGGATCCATTTAAAATTAACTAATGACTTACAGAAAATATCCTCATGAAGATATCAGAGATTTTAGAGACCGGCCGATAAAATTTGATTCTTTTGGCTAATATGGGACCGATATTCGATATAATATCGTAGTTTCTGACATCGGAATACTGGGATTTTAAAAAATGTTCTAGTCTTTGAGCTGGTCCATTAATCTCCTGGGACCAGTTCCCTGACCGAATCTTCCCTCATCCTCCTTCCAGGAGGCCCAGGATCAGACCCCAGATTAGCTCCTGATCTAGGCTTGCTCAGGCCTTAGATGACGTGGAAATGGACCAAAAGCAAATCAGAAGGGAACCAGAGATTCAAGGCCTACCGAGCTGGAACCCAAACTAAAACCCAGAGAGACAAACCTGAATCACCCACTCAGCATGCAGTCAGGTTCTGCTAATGACCAGATTATGGCATTCTGGAACGGGTGAAGGACCCGCGGTAGAAGGTCCAACAAAACCTAAAGGCAGCAGACAGGGTCGTGCTCCAAGATGTGAACGGATCAAAAGGCCAGAAAACACCGAATCCGATTTTTCATCCGATCCATCCAGAAAGTCGTGTGATAGAGGCGGTGGCGTTTAGCGCTCATTAAAAGTCAATGGGGATGATTTCCTGTAGGGGGCAGTGTTGCTCCGACTGAGATAGAGCACAGGTCTAATTTAGTCGGACTACGCAGCAATTCAGCAGCAATTTCACGGGTCTGACAGGAAGAGAGACGCGGTTACAAAGTAAAACACATCCGCTTTGGGGGAAAATACAAAATAAAATCTGTTAATCTCACTGAGAAAGAGTCGGTTTGGAGTCGCAGGACAGACTGGAGCAAAAACAACGAATGAAATATTAAAACAGAGGACTGGGATTGTTCAGAGGTTCAGATCCCTGCAGAACAAAGATGGCGTCCTTCCAGAACTTCTTCCTCCCAAAGCTGCACAACAAAGAACATCCTGGGAATATGCTACATTGTGGGGACCAGTTGCAGGTCCTCTGAGGACAGGGTCTGTTGTTGCAAAAGACTGCAGAACACAACATGTGTGGTCCTCAGTAAGTCTGTAAAAGGCAGACGGGTGTGTGTGTGTTCGGGCTGCAGACTCTTAGCAGCCTCCTGCTGTTTCATATTCAGTCCAACACTCTGACTGTCTGCTCCATCATGATGCAGAGCTCTGCTGCACACACACACAGCTGCCAGTGAAACTCTGCAGGAGGAGGAGATGTTCCTCTCATGATGTTCAGCTTGGCTCCACTCAGCACATCCATCAACAGCTCACGGAGCAAAGCTCCCGGTCACAGGGTGGCGCCACATGGTACCAAAGACAGAAGAAGAGCAACAACAGCAGAAAAGGAAAGTGAGTTTATTCTGGATCAGGAGCACAGCAGGTGTCCAGGTCTCCATCAGTTTTTCAGAACCTGTTGGGCTTCACTGAGACGGACCGGCCTGCAGCCCAATAATCAGAGAAGAGTTCTGGTCCGATCCAGAAGAAAAGCAGGAGTAGGGTTCACAGAGAGGTTTAGGTGCCCCTGCAGCTCCAGGGAAGGTTTGTTGGACTGATCCGCTGACCTGGACTGGGAGGTTCCCCACACAGGTTTATGATGGAAACGTTCTCCCCAACTGAGAAATGTGAAGAACATCTTTTACGCTTCTCTCAAACATGCAATGTCAATGTTGAAATGGGTTTAGCTAATATCATCAGTAGAGTAAAGGATTTCCCAAAAAGTTTAAAAACAATCCACTGGACATTGTTTCAAAGTTTGAAGACGTTTCTCTTCCATCCAGGAAGATTTTTCAATCCAAAATGTCAGAAATAGCGTTTAGTTCCAGGTTTTATCCAGCAGCCCAACAAAGCCTGGTTTTAGTTTAGAAAACATGCAAATAGAAACGGATGAACGGGTCCCCCCCTTTGGAATGGGGGTAGTTTGGCTTCTTTGTTAGCCTGCAATGCCCCATACCTGTCTATGTCTCTGAAAGGGGGGGGGGCGTTAGAGGGAATTGTTGGCCTGGATGAACAGGTGAGGTCTTCTGTTCTCCTGTAAAGGGGTTGGAGCTGCGATGATAGCGGGAAGGAATCAACTATATCGCTGCATTGAAGGTTTTTGAAAGCTGAAATCTGTTAAAGTCGTAGGGAAGCGGATGTTCCAGCCGTTCCATTTCAATTCTCCCGACTTTACGCGAGTGAATAAAGTGAATGTGATTTGTCGATTATCAAGAGGGCAGGATTGTTGTGTCGGAAAGTTCGTAAGCAGTTTGGTTGTAGCCGGTTTGTGGGAAGCATCTTGCTAACCAGTTAGCATCTTAGTGCTAGCAGGTTCCCAATGGGAAATTCCATTGGGACCAAGTAGCACTAAATTGGTGACTTAGAAACGACGCTGTCAAGGAACGCTATGGACAGAGGAAACATGCAAGAGGAGGAGAGTTTAGTGTCGGAGGTCGTGGATGAGTCTCCTCCGTCATCCATTTTTTATTTAGAGGAGGAAAGCGGGGACGAAGATGTTGTGGAAGAGGACGCCAGGGCGGCAGAAGCTTGGTTTGGTGTAGAAGGCTTCCAGCCGTACATGTTTGAGCCCTTGCCTCGCAACGCTGCCAGTTCTGTTAGCTCTACGCCTGCCGAAGACACAGACGTCCATCCCCGTGAACACTGGGACGCAACTCAATGGGAAAGGAAAGGATTCTGGTTTCAACCGTTGCGTATATTAGCTGCGACACATGAATCAAGATGCTATGACCGAAAACATTTGATTGACAGATGACCGTTGATATATGATTGGATGAATTTAGGTGTTCAGGCTGACGTAGAACTAACTGGCCTGCAGAAGATAACGGGAAAAAAACACAGATTTTAGGAAATTTTCTAAATTTTAGGACAATATGGTCTGATAAAGAGTACATTTATATACATGTTTAAGCCAGAATGATTTCACATTTAAATATGAAACCCCTACAACATTTAAGGTTGGTTTCCTTCACGCCCCTCTCAAACCACCCGTCTTCTTTGTCCAAAATGTGAACATTCTGGTCCTCCAAAGAATGTCCACCTTTCAGAGACATAGACAGGTATGGGGCATTGCAGGCTAACAAAGAAGCCAGACAACCCCCATTCCAAAGGGGGGGACCCGTTCATCCGTTTCTATTTGCATGTTTTCTAAACTAAAACCAGGCTTTGTTGGGCTGCTGGATAAAACCTGGAACGCTATTTCTGACATTTTGGATTGAAAAATCTTCCTGGATGGAAGAGAAACGTCTTCAAACTTGGAAACAAAGTCCAGAGGATTGATTTTAACTTTTTTAGAATGACTCTGACCTGGATGACTGAGAATCTTCACCGGTAAACTGTAGAGGATGTTGCTTTGCCTGAAGAAGGAAACCGACGAAGAAGGAAAGTCCAACAGCTGATAGTTAGCGGTGTTATGAAAGCTAGCAAAGAAATTCGGTTTGGATTTTTTTTTCAACCCAGTCTTCTCCGCGGTCGCTCCGGTCAGCCGTTCGCCGGTCATTTATAACCAGGCCACCCGTCAGATGACTCCTTTCATTTCCAGCTCTGACCGTTTTCCAGCCGTCGTTATAAAAGTCTCCAACTTGCTTCTTAAAAGGTTTCCAGTCCGTTTGTTGGTAGCGGGAGTCTGGACTGTTGCTAGGCAACGCATCACTTTCACATAAAACATGCAGATGCGTGGCTAAGTCAGGAACGCAATTACTTTATTCACACTAAAGCGATTAGCAGGTGTGATACCAGTAAGTTACCAGTTAGTAACTGGTTCAGACTGGTAGTATGGAAGCGACGATAGAGAGGGAACCCTGAAGAACCTCAGATGGATCTGCAAGAGGAACCACCTTTGAGATGCATATCTCTGTGGTGGACGGAGGGACGGTGGACATGTCTCCACCTCTGGGTCTCTGCTGAAAGAGCAGAACCTGAACTTTTAGACTCTGGGACGACGATTGGATCTGCACCCGAGTCTGACCCAAAGTTCTAATCGGATCAATCGAATATTGATCCGATTCAGCGGTTCTGGTTTCATTCCTGCTGGGAGGAATGGAAAGGACTGAACTCTACTGATGTCCTCTGCTGAAAAATCAGACCTGATCCTCCTTCTTCATCAACAGGAAACCTTAAATATCAACACTTCTAATTCCTGAAGATGTTTAACAGAACAACCGTCAGAGTTCTGACCCATCAGTCTGCTCCATCAGGACTACCATCCTCCAAGAAAAGTCAGCTGAGGTTCCGACTGAAAACATCTGGAATAATCCGGTTCTCCGGTTGCAGAGAAAACGATGAATTAAACCAGAGCTGGACAGAACTGACCCAGATCCACAGGAAGAACCAGAACCCAGCAGGCCGACACAAACTGGACCTGATCTACTGGAAGAACTTTAATATGAAACCTGAGGACATTCAAACCAGAACCAACATCTGAATCAGTGGATTAGGGCCACTGAAAAAAAAAAAAGTTAACTGATATTTGAATTTTATTGCAGTTTAATATTCGAAAAAGGTCAGAATTCTGACTTTAATCTCAGAATTGTAGATCTTAATGTAGATGGGCGCCATGAAGGCAGAGATGTGAGTAGTTTGGGTGGAAAATGATGGAATTAGGCAACTTTTTGCATTCCTGCACTGGAAAAAGGATCTAAAAATAAGTAAAAATGTCTTAAATTAAGTGTATTTATGCTTAATTTGAGTAGGTAAATGAGATAGTGGAGTATTTTTACTCTTAAAATAAGAAAATTAGATAAAATGCACCTGAAATAAGACAATGCTACGGTGTTTTCTTATTTTAAGTGTAAATTGTCTCGTTCCATTCGCAAAGTCTCTCTTTTACCAACTAAATCCAAGAACAAATGCACTTATTTTAAGAAAAAACAACTTTAGATTTAGATTTTTTCCAGTGGCCCCTGCTGATGCTGTTTGATTAATGGAAGAGCAGAAGGAGATTAAAACAAGAGCGATAAAACAGACATGGCTACAGCTGGATGCTAACATGTTTGTTAGCTGTCAGAATTCAGACAGAATTTGGAGAAAAAAGTCGGAATTCTGAAGAAAAGTCAGAATTCTGACTTTTTAACCCACGTTAAAATGAAATAATATTTAAAAAACAGTTAACTTTTTAACATGTTTTCAGTGGCCTTTTCCTCTTGCGTTGGTCGAAGCCATAATTTGATGGAGAAATATTCCCGTTCAGAACAAGACGCTACCTGATCAGTTAGAACCACCAGATGGAAACAGTTTATGTTCCTGCAGGCATCGATCCTGAACTCACCAAAGCAGGAACCAGATCCACTCAAACTGGACCAACAACAGAATCAGCAGCAGGATAGAACCCGTCTGGAAGTCCAACCTCAGCAGATAAAGGTTGATCCAGAGATCCAAGCGTCACGGCATCCCGACAGGATGGAAGCTTCAGGACCAGGAGAACCAGCCTGATGTCCACAGACCAGAGGAGAGGAGCAGCCAGACCTCTGAACGTGACGGCAGGTGGATGATCCCACCTGGACTGACCCCAGCAGAACCACATCACCCAGAAAACAAAGGAACTTCAGCAGAATAACAGAGAGAAACCATGACTGCACCATGACAACCGGAGCCTGAAGATCCCCAGAGGAAAATTACTGGAGAACCACCAGCAGACTGCAGAGGATTAAAGCCAGAAACCTCCTCAGGAGGAACATCATCCCGGCAGAACGAGAGGAACAAAGACAGGAACAACAAACTGATGAAGAGTCAGAGAGGAAGAGGGCTGATATGAAGGAATGAAACACCTGGAGACACCTGGACACAGACTGATGGAGGCGCTCCGTGGGAAATGCATCGTGACACTTCCAGGAAAACCTACGGAAATGTGGAAGCAGCCTCTTCTTCCTCCTCTCCTCTTCCTCTCTGGAAGTCTGCAGCCTCCTTCTGTCAAGGTCTCCTCATCGCTCCGTCTCCTTTGTGGCTGTGATGACTGGCCATGCCTTCACTGAGAGGAGGAGGAGGAGGAGGAGGGGGGGGCTGTGGTGATGAAGATGCAGCAGATGAGGAAGAAGAGGATGTTGCGTTTACCTCTCGGTCTCCGGCTCCTTCCTTTGCTCCTTTCTTTATGTGTCGAGGACGTGCACGCAGACGCAGCAGGAGGTGCATTCAGGATCCCTCCCCCGCCCCCCCCCGCCCTGCATTCATCAGAGCGTGCACTGTGAGCGTGCACGCGCCCTGTGTGTGTGCGTGCACGCTCAGCGCGTCGTGTCGCCTCCTCTCTCTTTGTTCAGCTGTGAACAGAAACACTGGGAGCCGGTCTGCCTGCTGCAGCACACTGTCCACAACTGCACGGTTCCAGTCTGCACCATCTAGATCTAGATGATGCCATTCTATAGATCTATCTGCAACCTGATCAAAGTTTAAGGTTTTTTAATGGATGAACTTTCAGCCAAATAATTAGATGCTGTCCTTTTAATTTAGCATTTTTAACCATTTTTTAAAGCACAGAGTTTCATTTTTACGCATCAATAAATAATATTTTATTTTCATTGTAGAAAAAGCTGCTCTACAAAAGTTATTTTTTAGGTCTGTTGACATAAATGAATCTGCTGCTCAGCTGATTGGTCAGCCTGATGTCAATCACTGATATAACATCCAATCAGAGAAGAGATGGGTCAGGTTGGCGCTCTGTGAGATCCAGGTCCTAAAGCAGTAGAGCAACTGGAAAAATTAATAAAGTTTAACTGATTTTTTTATTTTATTTCAGTTTAATATGAGAAAAAAGAATTCTGGCAGCTAGCAAACATGTTAGCATCAAGCTGTAGCCACGTCTGTTCTAGAATCTCTTGTTTTAATCACCTTCAGCTCAAATACGCTTAATTTAAGAAATTTTTACTTATTTCTAGATCATTTTTCCAGTGTAATAATTATACCAGCTCACTTTCCTAAAGAAGATTAGTCATTTTTCCACCAGCGGTCAGTGAAAAAGGGGCGGAGCTCGTGGGACGGCCTTACGGAAAGATATCACCAGAATGATTGACAGTTAGGAGGACCACTGATTTAGACGATCCACCCGGAAACTTTAAGGAAAATATTTAGAATTTATTGTCAATAAAGGTTTGTAAAAAAAAAAAAAAAAACTCCTCTTAGTAACTGAACTTTTTATTAAACAAAGTTTGAAGGTTTGGTTTTGAGGAATCAGAATCTGTTCCTTCTCTTTCTGCCGACTGATTCCAGAAACTCCTCTCAGGCGGAAGGTTACGGCTGCTGTGACCCGATCGGATCAGAACCAGCAGCCGTCGCCGTCTCTCCTGGTGAGCAGGTGTGCAGCAGAGTGATCCGGCCTGGGGGGGGGGACTGAAGAGGGGAAGATAACAGACCAAGCAGAGCACAGAGCTTGGAGTTCAACTCCCACAGCCTCCACTCTGGGTCCCTGAGCAGGACCCTTAACCCCACACTGGAGTTTGTCGGATCCAGATGTTTCTGACTGTTGCAGTACGAATGAAGGCGGCTCCTCTGATTGGCCGACAGCTTTTCTCTCTGAAGGTCCAGGAGGCGCCGCACCAGCCCTGCAGAGCGATGTCAGAGAGGGACGGTCCCGCAGTGTCCACCGGCCGTCCCACCGTTGTCATGTCGGAACGATGCAGCGCCCCTTCAGCCCTGGTCCTGCGCCGCCGCTCACGTCCAGCCAGAAGTTCCTATAACAGCCAGACCAGAGAGTCAGACGTTTGGACCGCTCTAAATCTAAACATGACGACTGATTTTAAAACAGCCTGATAAAATTTAGTCAATCCCCTTAACTTTAAAAGATTTAAATCTGTTAAATACAAAAACAGCATCAGCCACAGGCTGGTCACGCATCTAAAAAGAAGAAGAAGAAGAAGAACGTCCAGGAAGTCCAACCTGTTTGGCCGAAATAACCTGAGACCAGAAACCTGAGGAACATCTGAGGAACATCGTCCGCTCCTTCCTCTCTTCTCTAGTTTCAGTGGGATGAAATTCTTCCTGTTGCCCGTTGTCAGGGTGACTGGTGTAATCGATGCTCCACTGATTAAGGCTTTTCATCCTTGTTACACACGTGCTCAACTCTGAGTGGATCGACCTTGTTACAGTTGATTAAATTAACTCACAGCAGCTTTGATGAAACAGAAAACCCAGAGTTTAAACCTGGATCTCAGAGTTGAGGATTTGAGCCTGACTTTGTTAAACCTGCTTTGTGAAACGGGAATCTGCAGCTGTAATTGATCTACATTACATGCTGCAGTACCGCTGCTTCCCACCAGGAAATGATCCACCAGACAGCAACATCACGCCCCCTCTGGTAATTAATCAAGTCGTCAAATTAGTTGCCAGATCAGAGCTTTGGATTTCTCCAACGAATCTCATAAAACATCATAAAATAAACATCTTTTCAATAAAACCCGATAAATGGAAGAAAGGAAGCGAGCAGAGCAGCAGAGGAAGCATCTGTTTGTGCCTCCTGTGCTTTCAGACATTTATCTGCAGCGCCGCTGAAACAGCCGCCTGCTGCCTGTTATTATGCAGCTCAGGTCTGCAGCAGCCTGAGACCCAGAGAGAAACACTGAATCACTGCCTGTTTGATGGAACCTGTCCTCATTTAAACCCCAACTAGCATCACAGTACAGTAGGAGTGCTGGTCTGACTGCAGGAGCAGAAGATTCCTGCAGAAAGGAGATCTGCTCTGGGTCATTTCCTCCATTCTGATTATAACCTTCTAGCCAGACCATAACCTCAGCCTCTGTCATGTCTGCATCATTTCTGCAGGAGCAGAACCTTCATCACACACGTTTATGTCTAAGAATCAGAATATTTTCTTTTTATTTGCCCTAAACATTTTCTTGTATGAAATTAGCTTGAAAAGCAGGCGTTTCCAAGTAAAATCCAGTGTAAATGTCTGCAGTCTGACGAGTGATTAAAGCTCTTCAGGTTAATGAATTCTGGGCTCTGCAGACGCCTCTGGAGAGGAAATGGCTGCAGTCTGCAGCAGGTTCCTCAGAGCAAAGGCAGAACCAAAGGTCTGAATTGTTTATGGGATGAAGGTCTAAGCTGAGCAAAAAAAACAACATAAAACATTCCAGTTTACTGAAAACTTGGAGAAAAAAAAACATCGTTAAAAAAACATGAGACTGTGATTATTGAGAAGCTTCCTGATTCTGAGTGAAAGAATGAAAAGGTTCAGAATAGTTTGACATCATGTATAAAAGAAAAAGTGATAAAATGTACAGAGAGGATCTGAATATGTTCATAACCTGCTGAAGAGCAGCAGGTTCAGAGGTTTGCCTGCCTGAACTCATCTGGTTCAACTCAGTGGATCTTCAGCAGGATCCTCCAGATCTGGTCTTCATCAGGGGAGCATCTCCGACCTGCAGAGTCTGACCTCGCTGATGGACAACAGCTGACAGGAGCGAAGAGCTGCTGTGTATGAGAGGGTGGAACCGGCTTAGATCCACAGGCGGCTGTGTTTCCACCAGCAGCTCCTCTCTGAGGATCCAGATTGGCTGTCTGTTTCCACGGCGACAGCAGAGCTCACCTGTTCACCAGATGAATGAAGATGTTTCTGCTGCACAGACAAAGACGTCTAGTTTTCTGGAATCAGTAGAAGCTGGAACTGAAAGAACAGTTTGTGTTTCCAGGTGTGGAGCAGTTTCTGGAAACATCCGAGAAAAACGGCTCTGATTGGTTCTTTCACCGGCCTCTGTCCCTCTCACCTGACATTACAGCCAGTGATGCATTCACTGACCTGCTTTGATGCTGTGGTGCATTCACTGACCTGCTTTGATGCTGTGGTGCATTCACTGACCTGCTTTGATGCTGTGGTGCATTCACTGACCTGCTTTGATGCTGTGATGCATTCACTGACCTGCTTTGATGCTGTGGTGCATTCACTGACCTGCTTTGATGCTGTGATGCATTCACTGACCTGCTTTGATGCTGTGGTGCATTCACTGACCTGCTTTGATGCTGTGGTGCATTCACTGACCTGCTTTGATGCTGTGATGCATTCACTGACCTGCTTTGATGCTGTGGTGCATTCACTGACCTGCTTTGATGCTGTGGTGCATTCACTGACCTGTTTTGATGCTGTGGTGCATTCACTGACCTGCTTTGATGCTGTGATGCATTCACTGACCTGCTTTGGTGCTGTGGTGCATTCACTGACCTGCTTTGATGCTGTGGTGCATTCACTGACCTGCTTTGATGTTGTGGTGCATTCACTGACCTGCTTTGATACTGTGATGCATTCACTGACCTGCTTTGATGCTGTGATGCATTCACTGACCTGCTTTGATGCTGTGGTGCATTCACTGACCTGCTTTGATGCTGTGATGCATTCACTGACCTGCTTTGATGTTGTGGTGCATTCACTGACCTGACATTACAGGCTGTGGTGCATTCACTGACCTGACATAGATGTTGTGATGCATTCATTAACCTGTTATAACAGGCCATGGTGCGTTCACTGACTTGTTATAACAGGCTGTGGTGCATTCACTGACCTGACATTGATGCCGTGGTGCATTCACTGACCTGTTATAACAGGCTGTGGTGCATTCACTGACCTGACATTGATGCCGTGGTGCATTCACTGACCTGTTATAATAGATTGTGGTGCATTCACTGACCTGACATTGACGCCGTGGTGCATTCACTGACCTGTTATAACAGGCTGTGGTGCATTCACTGACCTGACATTGATGTTGTGGTGCATTCACTGACCTGACATTGCTTCTGTGCTGCATTCACTGACCTGTTATAACAGGCTGTGGTGCATTCACTGACCTGACATTGACGCCGTGGTGCATTCACTGACCTGTTATAACAGGCTGTGGTGCATTCACTGACCTGACATTGATGTCGTGGTGCATTCACTGACCTGACATTGCTTCTGTGCTGCATTCACTGACCTGTTATAACAGGCTGTGGTGCATTCACTGACCTGACATTGATGTCGTGGTGCATTCACTGACCGGACATTGACGCCGTGGTGCATTCACTGACCTGTTATAACAGGCTGTGGTGCTTTCACTGACCTGACATTGATGTCGTGGTGCATTCACTGACCGGACATTGATGTCGTGGTGCATTCATTGACCTGACATTGCTGCTGTGCTGCATTCGCTGACCTGTTATAACAGGTTGTGGTGCATTCACTGACCTGTTATAACAGGTTGTGGTGCATTCACTGACCTGACATTGCTGCTGTGCTGCATTCACTGACCTGTTATAACAGGCTGTGGTGCGTTCACTGATCTGGCATTGCTGCTGTGCTGCATTCACTGACCTGTTATAACAGGCTGTGGTGCGTTCACTGATCTGGCATTGATGCTGTGCTGCATTCGCTGTCCTGAAGCAGGTGAGGTAACCACCTTGCAGTTTAATGTTTTTGATCATTTATCTTCTGCATCAGGAAAAGATCCTACCCCCATGCCTGTTGTCATGGAAACAGAGGTGTCCTTTTGAGATCTACACCTGTGGATGAGTCCAGTTGACCTGTCCCCCCCTAAAGGCTCGCCATTACAGCCTCAGGTTCTCGTCTCCATGGCGACGGTAAAGTTCTGCAGAACTGTGACTCCGTTTAGAGAAATTTTGCTTCCGTGAAGAAGAAGTAGTCAGAAAGTTGTTCTTCTGCTGGAACATGGTGCTGCAGCGAGCAGGATGCCTCGTTAAGGTTCCCCCGCCTTCTTCCCCTCCAGCTGGAGAGCTAACGAGCCGCTACACGCTGACCTTTAACCCCTCAGCCTGCGCTGCCTCTGGCAGGGTCATGGCGCCCCACGCTGGCCGCAGGCAGAGGTCGAGGTCAAAGCGAGGAGCCGTTTCCAGAATTCATACCGAGCAGGCAGAGGAGCCGCATGCCGTCTGCTCTCAGCTCCTCTCAGAGTCGGGAAGTTTTCAGAGTTCAGCCTCAAACTTGGGTCTGCAGGAGGGAGGATTCCGGCTCAGGGAGGTGAAACCCAGCGAGGCGAGGAGTTCAGTCAGAGGAGATGGAAACAGCTTTACTGACATCATGATGTTTCACCCAAAGCTCCAGCAGATTCTGCTTTTAATTCCTCTTTAACTTTTACTAACAAATCTTTTCTGAGTGGATGCAGTAGCGCCCTGAAGCGGCGCCACCGGGGAATCTGCCTAAGATTAGGGTGATGGTGAGGAGGTCCTTCAACCTCAAAGACCTGGAGCTCATGGCCGACGGTAAATCATTTACAGAGAAGAGGAGACATGCAGAGGGAAGAAGGGCTGATATCCAGTAATAAAATATTTCCTTCAGGTGCTCCATAACCTTCAGTATATAAACCTTTAAAAACTTTATTTTTTCTCAAATGTTTGAGTAAATATTGCTTCACTTGATGCGTCTCCAGCCAGAAACCAACTTCTTGGTTGAATAAGGAAACAATCTGTAGGCTGTATGAAAACTTCTGATTGGAAATGTTAGACTAAATAAATGGAAATTAATAAATCAGACCAAAAATCTCTAACAGACAAATGAGAGATAGAGCTATGAAATTAGATATGTAAAATAAATGCTATTCTATCCTAAATGAAAGTCATTGTAAATCCAAAACTGTAAAACTAAATTTATTTAGGAATAATCTCGAGGAATTAATGAACTGGATGGAAAATTTATCAGTTTAGAAAATTTTGAGAGATACGGCTTTATAACTGGCACGGCGAATCACTGCCTGCAGCCACTAGCTTATTTTTTCATTTACTTTTTTTACTTTTTTTTGTATTTTACTTGCCGTTTTTTGGTAAATTACTTATTTATAGTGGCTGCCACTATGGAGGCCACTTATTGGCAGATAAAATACTTTGTTCCATCAAGTAAATGTGACATTATAAAAGTTTTAATGCAGGATATTAAGCAATGACATCACAATATACACTCACCGGCCACTTTATTAGGTACACCTGTCCAACTGCTCGTTAACACTTAATTTCTAAGCAGCCAATCACATGGTGGCAACTCAGTGCATTTAGGCATGTAGACATGGTCAAGACAATCTCCTGCAGTTCAAAGCGAGCATCAGTATGGGGAAGAAAGGTGATTTGAGTGACTTTGAACGTGGCATGATTGTTGGTGCCAGAAGGGCTGGTCTGAGTATTTCAGAAACTGCTGATCTATTGGGATTTTCACGCACAACCATCTCTAGGGTTTACAGAGAATGGTCCGAAAAAGAAAAAACATCCAGTGAGCGGCAGTTCTGTGGGCGGAAATGCCTTGTTGATGCCAGAGGTCAGAGGAGAATGGCCAGACTGGTTCGAGCTGATAGAAGGGCAACAGTGACTCAAATAACCGCCCGTTACAACCAAGGTGGGCAGAAGAGCATCTCTGAACGCACAGTACGTGGAACTTTGAGGCAGATGGGCTACAGCAGCAGAAGACCACACCGGGTGCCACTCCTTTCAGCTAAGAACAGGAAACTGAGGCTACAATTTGCACACGCTCATCGAAATTGGACAATAGAAGATTGGAAAAACGTTGCCTGGTCTGATGAGTCTCGATTTCTGCTGCGACATTCGGATGGTAGGGTCAGAATTTGGCGTCTACAACATGAAAGCATGGATCCATCCTGCCTTGTATCAACGGTTCAGGCTGGTGGTGGTGGTGTCATGGTGTGGGGAATATTTTCTTGGCACTCTTTGGGCCCCTTGATACCAATTGAGCATCGTTGCAACGCCACAGCCTACCTGAGTATTGTTGCTGACCATGTCCATCCCTTTATGACCACAATGTACCCAACTTCTGATGGCTACTTTCAGCAGGATAATGCGCCATGTCATAAAGCTGGAATCATCTCAGACTGGTTTCTTGAACATGACAATGAGTTCACTGTACTCAAATGGCCTCCACAGTCACCAGATCTCAATCCAATAGAGCATCTTTGGGATGTGGTGGAACGGGAGATTCACATCATGGATGTGCAGCCGACAAATCTGCGGCAACTGTGTGATGCCATCATGTCAATATGGACCAAACTCCCTGAGGAATGCTTCCAGCACCTTGTTGAATCTATGCCACCAAGAATTGAGGCAGTTCTGAATGCAAAAGGGGGTGCAACCTGTTACTAGCTTGGGGTACCTAATAAAGTGGCCGGTGAGTGTATATGTACATATAAACAAATCTACTTAGAGGTACTATAAATAAGTCATTTGCCGAAAAACGGCAAGAAAAATATAAAAAAATAAGTACAAAACTAAACTAAGCTAAATAAGTTGGTGGCTGCAGGCGGTGCTAAAGCCGTGACATCACAACGAGCCGCTGGAACTGCCGCTACGCTGCCACTGCCACGAATTTATGGAAGCAAATCGTTACCATATTTCAAATGAAAACACATTTTCAAGAAATGCTTTTTCCTTTTAATAATGTGGCTGCATTGTTTGACTCATAAATGAAATGACGGAGCCGGTGTAGGTACCAGATTGACTCGGGGGCCTGCGCCTTTTGATGACGTCACAATACATAATTGTTTTAACGTTTGCACAATTGCGCAAAACATTTTGATTGGTCTGGACAGCTTACTAAAGTAATTATAGCGGGGTGTAGGTTTTATTCGAAAGCGGGATTGCGGTTTGTAAACGGACAATTTTACGAAGAAATTCTCCATGGTCCCTGCGCCTCCCGATGACGTCACATTATGGCAACGCCACTCAAACAAACTACATTGAGCCCGCGGTCTGCATTTGTAACGAGAATAAATTCAGGAGAATGAAGCTAAAGGGATACAAAAAATAAACTTGTAATATTACAAAAACAAAACTACGAATACAAAGTATATTCAGAGATTAAAGTCCCTCTGATACTGTTTAAGTGACTGAGAAACTGCAGATTTGCCACATTTAAGATGGCGGACGCTCTGACGCATCTCAGCATAGGCGCAGGCCCCCGAATCAATCTGGTACCTACACCGGTCATGCAAGCTAACGCTAACTCAGCTACAGAGAAATGAAAGTAATAAACTCACCGTTGAGTTAGCGTTAGCTTGCATGACCGGGTCCATGATGCTGGTTTTCCTTCCGTATGAGCGCCACAATCGTCACGTCACGTCACGTGACTAAGAAAACGTAACGGGATTGGCTAATGTCCGTGACCTGAAGTAACCCTTCCCTTTTTACACTGAATTTAGACGCCGAATTTGTGTAGAAATAATGACAATACACTTTTTTAGGTCAAAAATGTGTTCTGAATATATTTTAACACTGAAACAGTAAGTAAAAACATACAACATTTAAATTTCAGTGGCATTTTTAATTTAAATCCCAGCGACACAGATTTACTTCCATACTGTGCACGTCGCCATTGCATTACATTGTAAGCGTGCCGGCGGGAAACTCAGGAGCAGTCGGCGTTGCTACAGGTCCATTAGAAGCAGCAACCTGCTCTAAAGCAGCAGCTCTGCCACTGTTTTGGTCATTGTGGTCGTTCAGTATGTCCCGATAGTCAGACCAGTTTCAACCAGTTTCTCGCCGGCACGTTTACAATGTAATGCAATGGTGACGTGCACAGCGCCCCCTACAGAACAACATGGGTAGCCCGGCCCGTCTTTGCAGGCAGACCAAGAAAACGAAAAAGCAATGTCTGCTGTGTTTTCTCTTTGATTATGGCATAAAATGTGCAGCCTTAAAGAAGAAAATATAAACAGGATTATTGATTACTAATTTCATTTATGAGTCAAATAATGCAGCAACATTCTCAACATGGAAATGCTTTTCCATTTTTAAATTTTACATTTCAAATTGAATTTTGATATGTATTTGCTGAGGTACATTTTGAAAAATAAATCTCAAATGTCTTTTTTATTTTAATTAAGAGGATGAGCAGTGTTAAAGAAGAAAATGAAAATACGATTATTGATTACTAATTTCATTTATGAGTCAAACAATGTGGCCACATTATTGTCATTTGAAATACGGTAACGATTTGCTTCCATACAAAATGAGCTCAGCAAACTATTCTTCTATTTGCCTGTTGTTCTAAGCTTGGCCAGCTGGGGGCAGTAATGCTCCATGAATCAAGAAGCGGTTTGGCCCTCCTCGGCCGCCGTTGTCCGGATGTTGCCTGTAAGTCCTGTTTGTCCTGCAGCCGCCTGTCTGAAGTTTTCTCTCTACTAAAAGCTTTCTTGACCCGGTCCGGTTCGGTTCGGTTCGGGAGCTGAAGGTGAGCTGCTTGAAGCGAAAAGTTCTGCTTTTTGACTCCAAAGTTTATTTCTATGTAGAATCAGATTAAATCCAGTAAACATTAATTTAATCCTCATGAAGTTCTCTGTTTTATTGAGAAGAAAAGAAACAATAATAAAATAAAATGATAATAGAGCAAAAAGAGCTGAGATTAATTAAAACATCCAAAGATCAAAGGCTGGTTTCAGTTAAACTTTAAATTAAAAATACTGAGTTTTATGTTTGATCAATTCAGTTTATGAATCTATAAATTTCCTTCAGGAAAAAAAAAAGAGTGAAAATATAAGGACTTATAAAAGGAGAATAGAAGGAGGAGTCTTTAATTGTTTTCTCTAATTAACATCTTTCTTTAACTGGAGCCAAATTATTAAAAGACCAGAAAAATAAATTGATAGAAAATATGGGAGATAAATGTTTCCAGAAGATTCCGGACATTTTAATATCTGTTAACATGCAGAGTTGTTGGAGGAATAATTTAAAATGTTTTTCCTTTACTTTATTGGAGACATGAAGTTGGCTTCCGACTTGAAGGAAATAAATAAAGGGCAATTCCGCTTAATTTTGCTCTAAATTAAGCATCTTTAATCTACAATAATTAGAAAACTACAACACCTAAACACATGAAACCTGGACTGGATTATTCTAAACTCTCTGCAGAATAATTAAAACCAGTTCTGGGATTTCTGAGACTTTTTGTGTAATTTATATTGACAGCAGTTAAATTCAGTCATATCAGGTGAGTCTTGATGAGCTTCCAGAGGTCGTCACCTGAAATGGTTTCCAGCAGGAGTTCCCAGAGATGCTGAGCACCTGTTGGACCTTTTTCCTCCACTCTGCGGTCCGGCTAACCCCAAACCATCTGGACTGGGTTCAGGTCGGGTGATAGTGGAGGTCAGGTCATCTGGGGCAGCATCCTATCGCTCCCCATCATCATATCTCCCTTCCACAGCCTGCAGGAGCGTTTGGCCTCATTGTCCAGTTGGAAAATAAATGATGCTCCAACTAAACGCAAACAGGATGGAATAGCATGGCGCTGTAAGATGCTGGTTCAGTATGCCTCTAATTTACGGTAAATAAATCCCCAACAGTGTGAGCAGCAAAGCAACCCACAGCATCACACCTCCTCCTCCGTGCTTGACGGTGGGAACCAGGCATGTAGAGTCCATCCGTTCACCTTTTCTGCATCAAACAAAGACACGATGGTTGGAAGCAAAGATCTCCAATCTGGACTCATCAGATTTACTCTGGTCTAAGGTCCGTATCTGGTTTTTAGCCAAAGTCTCTCTGCTTGTTGCCTTAGCAACGGTTTCCTAGCAGCTCTTCTACCATGAAGGCCTGATTCACCCAGTCTCCTGTTAGCAGATGTTTCTGCTGCTAGAACTCTGTGTTTCATTGACCTGCTCTCTAATCTGAGCTGCTGTTAATCTGCCATTTCTGAGGCTGGTGACTCGGATTAACTTGGTCTTCCTTCCCTGAGGCGCTCCTCATGTCAGCCACTTTCTCTATAGCGCTTTATGGTTTTAGCGACTGTATCGGGAACTCTAAAAGTTTTCCGACTGACTGACCTTCACTTCTTAAAGTAATAATGGCCGCTGGTTTTTCTTTACTTAGCTGCTTTTTTCTCGCCATAATCCAAACTCTAACAGTCTGTTAGGTTTATGCTTTTCTTAGGGATGCACGATATAATGGGCCCCCTATCGGTATCGGCCTTAAAACTGAATATCGGACATCGGCCACCCCACCGATATTTAACCCGATATTTGATCAGCTTCTGAGTTTCTAAAGTCTAAAAAAAAATTTAAATACTACTTTCTTCTTCCTCAAAAACTTCTTTTTTACAGACTTAATAACTTCTAAAGACGAGGGAAAAAATATTGATCCATTAAAATATCCCAATATCTTCATATGCTGATATATTGCCATTTAAAAACACCATATCAATCTCTTTTACTAATGAAATATTGCTATATGTCATCGTTATGCTAGGAAATCCCCCCAAAAATCACCAAATGTTGCCATATTTTTATATGTTGATATATTGACGCGGTATAGAGCTGGGCGATATGGCGATATATATCGTGAGGACGAGAGAAACATGTGTATCGTGACCTTTCTCCTCTATTTTTTCTATCGTGATAAACTTTTTTATTATTATTATTACTGCTAATATACATTTTAATATAATTTGTTAATATAACATTTTGCGTTTTTGCTATGCAAACTCTAAGTGTATATAACGGGAAAAAAAAGAGAATAAAAAGATAATGTGTAGAGAACGTGGTTTTGCGACACTACACCGCTTTACGTCACGCGGCTTTGCACCATACGTTTGCGACATTACTGACGGAGAGAGCCCGCGAAATTTCTTTCTGGCTTGAAAAAAAATGAATGATGGACACCCAAGAAGATGTTACCACAGCAGCGGTTACAGAAACGGTTGCCAGGTCACAGACACAACAAACACCACTTTTGCCCAAAATGGGAGGCAGCTCGGTTGTTTGGTTATATTTCGGATTTCAGCCATCTGATAAAGAACAAACGCAGCCGATATGTAAACTGTGCAGCAAAGCCGTTCCAGCGGCTGATGCAAATACTTCCGGCCTCTTTTACCACCTGAAGAAAAATCATGAACAAGAACACGGGAAACTACAACCACTCCGATCAAAACAAACAAGGGATGAAAATACAGGAAGCACTGGAAAGAAATTCTCACAGCCGAAGCTTAAGGAAGCATTCGCCCAAGGATCACAATATGAGAAGACGTCTCAGCGACACAGCTATATCTGTAAATACACATTTCTTCTTAAATAGGCGAGGCGCCTCCTAGTGGAAAACAAGGTAAATGAAAGACAAGAGAAAAACCTTGCCTTGGAATTTTATAAAATGTCAATAACAAACGAATATTAAATGATTAATTACTGCAGCGCAATAGCCAAGATTCTATACTGTTCACTGTCATGGCCGCAAATTGCATAACTGGTGTTCTTGGTTTGGGGTTGGGATTCTCATATTAGGAAACAAGATGATGGGTAAAAAATAGGCGATGAAAGATTTTTTTCAACCCTGTCCATCTGACGGACTATGAAAACATAAAATGCAACATCAGTTGTGGTATATCGTGATATATATCGTTATCGTGATATAAAATAATCCATATCGTGATATAGTTTTTTTTCCATATCGCCCAGCCCTAACGCGGTATCGATCTATTTTACTAACAAAATCTCACAAGAATTTGCAAAATATCACGAGAGTTTGAAACAGAACGATGAAATTTCACCAGATTCTGAAAGTAAAATAGATCGATACCGCGTTTTTAAAAATATGGGAACATCTTGGAGCCGGTCTGATAGAGGAGAGCTTTTTGGAAGAAGCTTTATTATCCAACCAGTACTGGAAAATAAACTTTATGTAACATTTTCCATTTGTTTCTATAATTCATATATTTGTTATTTAAATCAAAGATTTAAGTTGCTACATAAGAAGCTAATAGATGAAGTTCTGTGGGATCAGTAGACGGTTTCTATCCAGCGAGGCTCCCAGTAAAGTCCTGCCGTCTCCTCAGATGCCTCCTAAACCCCTGGAGCCTCTGGCCAGGCGGCTGATGAAGGGAGTGATCGTGGTGGAGCTGCTGGGAGTGTTGGGGGCGTACGCTCTGTTCCACAGGATGAACAACAGCCGAGGTAGGAGAACATTATTCAGCTTTGCTCAGAGGAAACATCTGCTGGAACATCTGTCCGTTTCACCCGCAGAGTTCAGGAGCACCATGAACGAGAAGTTCCCTTCAATCCTGGAAGGTAAGCATGGATCTGAGCGAGGTTCACGAACCGATCGGTCCGGAGCCGCGACCCCGATGCGTGGGGCCCCTAGAGCCAAACACCGTATTGGTGCAGAAAGTCATGTGACCGATCCGACCGACTCACTAAACTGGGTTTAAAAACGTTTCAGTCAACATGATGCATCTGCTAAAAAATGATCATTAAAATGATCCAGAATTTTGGAGCCTAAAAGGAAAAGGAACCTTTTCGTTTTTAATTTTAAAATTGTTTCACTCAACTTATCTGAATTAAAGTTAATTTTAAATTAGTTTATTTACCCTTTGTACTGTTAAAATCCTAGTCCACAAGCATCCTCATTCACATTTTCACGTTATAAGTTTACATTTACAATATTGAAGATATTTTCAATTTAATCATAGATATAAAATAGTAGAATATAACCTAGAATAACTTAAATTCTATCATTCTAGGTCATCAATTCAGTTTATTCTGTCCAATAAGCAGCCTGTAGTGTCTTTAAATGTCCAGCAGGTGTCAGTATTCTGTGAGACAGAATCGATCCAGTTTGGCTTCATGATGCCTCATTCTAGCCTGGTGAGACCATCCTGATCTCGCGAGCTTTCAAAGTTTCACTCACAGATCAGTCCGGAGACTCTCCGTTAAAGAAAATTTGGAGCCGTTCACCAAACGAACGTCCAATCAGCGTTGGCTTTGAGGCGGGTTGAGGTGTGACGCAACGAGAAGCGCCACAGTTCAGTCTAAAGAACATGGCGGCTTCAGCCGATGAAACTAGCGTTAGCGTGGCTATCGAGCAAGTTTTATGGGAATTACAGAGTATTTCTTCACTGAAAGAAGAGCAAAACACTGCTCTGGAGGCTTTTCTCAGAGGAAAAGATGTTTTTGCTCTTCTCCCGACTGGTTTCGGCAAGAGTTTGATCGATCAATTGGCTCCTCTTCGTCGTCGCTCTGTTAGTACGTCATATGCTTCGTTGATCTGATTGGTTTATTTGGCCCGTCTATCACCAACATAGGCCAATCAGCTAACCAGTATTTTCGCCCCTTCCCAAAATTACTTCAACGGAAGGTTTCCAGATGGATATGCGGAGCAAATCCATCTGGCGGAGTCAGGTTAGTAAATTAGCCCCGCCCACCAGCGGCTGAAATCATGTTTGCCTGTGATTGGTCTAGCCTCCATCAATGCCCCAGGCCCTAGAGCTGTGGGCCAATCACAACGCAGAGATGTGTTTTGAATGTCTGGATGCAAAGTGGGCGGGGTTTGAGGGCGGGACAACAAAGCTGGAGAAAACACAATAAGGAAGATGGCAGCATCTTACCTGGGCTATCCGTCGCGGAGGAGCGACAGATATCCTTGGCTTGTCTGTGTCATGGCGGAGCTCCTTCAGCTCCTGATCCTGAGCTCCCTTCTCAGCAGCAGTTTCTTCTGCGGGGGAACCTGCTTCCACCTGCTTTTCAATCCACCTCCAATAAATTGGCGGATCTCTTTCCGATCTATTCAGCTGTAATCAAAATGTTTACTCCAACTTTCTGTAATCTTTCTGCCACTAACCCCCCGCCACCAGCTTCCTGTTGTTCTTCCTACATCAGTCAGTGGCTCTCATTGGTCAATAGGAACAGCATTGGTTAGAAAAACAACGGTTTATTCTCATCAACAATCTTCCGATGTCTCATTCATTGAGGCCAGACTAGATTACACCTTTAGTCTGGTTAACCAGGCTATCGGTAACCATCACTAGTCCTCTTTTTAGACCGGACCAGCCGGAACCAACCAGCTGATCTAATGATCCGGTTTATGAACAGAATCCGCCGTATGGAGGGAATCTGGTTCCAGAATTAGTGCAAAGAGAAAGTTTTAATGAATAGAAATAAAAAAAAATTTAATCCAGATATGAAGCTTTGAAAAAGATTTAATCAAAAATATATTTTGAGATTAACTTCGCAGTTTTCTCATATTTTGTATATATACAAAAAAAAAAGTATAACTTTGTTTTCAAACTGCTGCCTTTCAGATTTTTAATTTTTTTATCAGATTCTCGTCACTTTAAGCCCAAAACTTTGGCTGTTTCTCATTTCATTAGAACCTGAGTACGAACTCGTGATTGCACCAAGTCTGTTACTGACTACAAGTCTGTGTCAACTGGAACAGCAGTGCACTGATGACATCATCACAGTCAAAGCTCGCCTGGAGCTGAATTTCACCTCCTGCTATTAATAGAATATAGAGAATAATAAATTATGACTTTTTTCATTTAGTGGAGGAATAATGATGAACAGTTAAACACAAATCAAGCCCTGGCCGCCGCAGACGGGCTAGCGTTAGCCCTAGCTGCCGTTAGCCTCGGAGCTCCGCTGGTTGCTGCGGTCCTCAACATCTGAACTTTTTTTTTTTATTAAATCAGTAAATGTTCCATATAGTGAAGATTAAAGTTTAATTTTCTCGCCTCAAATGATCTTAAAACGTACTTTTATTGAACAGCAGCAACAGAAACGAGAACTTTTATCTTAATACTCTGAGCTCTGTGAGCGCTAACCTGGGAGCTGCTGCCGCACTGCATGCTGGGACAGCTGTCAGTCTGGACGACGGACAGGTCTGCTCTGATGCATGCTGGGTAAAGAGGGAGGGGCCAGAACAACATCCGGGACTTTGTCCATTCTAGTGAATTGTAACAGTCCTAGGGCTGAGGGTGATGACGTTTTCACGAGGACACAGTGAGAAACGGCCAAAGACTCTTAACACAAATATCGACCAATAGAAATGCAGCTTTGCTCCTCCCTGCAGAGGAAGGCCCCGCCCCCAGAGGTTCACACAATGATCTGAGGAATGCAATTTAAAATCTAATTAAATTCTTTCTAAACAATCTGAAAAACAGATTTGGAAACTAAAAAAATAAATAAAATCTGTAAAGAAAAAAAAGTAAATATGAAATTGTTTATTTATTATTTTTTTTAACTTCCTGTTTTCCCACCAGGATCCCGGATCAGGAAAACATTTCAGACTTTATTGAAAAACTTTTAGGAAATCTGTTCAAACTTTGTACATGAGCGTCGATTTAACGCCTTTCTTCTGTCCTCCCAGTTTATTACCAGTCCAACGAGTGGGCGGGGATCTACTGCATCAGAGAGCGCGACCGCCAAGCCTGGGCCGACAAACGGGACTGAGGGTCCGACGCCGGAGCCGCCGCTGCTACTTCTTCTTCTTCTTCCTGAAGGTCGCGCCTGCGGGGCGGGTTCTGCCCAGCGGCCTCCTCTTGTTGAACGAGCTCTTCTTCCTGCGCAGCGTCTTGGCGTCCCGCCCGTGGATCCAGTCGTCCCGCTGAGCCTCCCACTTCAGCTGCTTCAGGCCTGCAGGATGAACAGAACCTTTAGAACCAGGCGGGTCAGAACCACTCCACTAGCCCTGCTCTAACAATCAGGACGCGGGTCGCCTTTCCTTTCCTCCATCCTGACTTTCCCACCTCTGGAGGTCCGAACTGTTTAACCCTGAACTGGGAAATCTTTCTCTGCAGACGTTCTGTCCCACTGGACCCAGTGGAAGTGGTTCTGCTTCAGCAGAACCTTTGGACCTTACCGGCTCGGTCCGTGTTGGCCATGGCGTTCAGGCCGATGTTGTCGAACTTGGAGTCGCTGTTTTCGTCCAGCAGGGATCCGAACTGAAGGAGAACAGGGACAGTTAGTCTCCAGAGCCGGTGGTTCTGTGGCGCCCCCTGCTGGGCCGGATCCGGTTGGAAAACTCACCTCCTCAGCAGCAGCGAACACGGCTCCATCTGTCTTTGGTTTCTTCTTCTTCTTCTCCTTTTTACGCTCTGAACAGAGGAAGAAAACAGGAAGCTAGAGAACGGTTCTGAATGAAGCAGAATTCCTCACCGACCCGGAATACTGACGGACCTAAAGATCCGGAGAAGTCCAGGTCCGCTGAGGATTTCCTCTTCCTGGTTCTGCTCCGAGGCGCGATTTCCGGGACCTCGCTGTCCTTGTCCGACTCTGCAGGGAGGAGAGAAAGTTCATGTTGGGATTCCCAGACAAATTGGAAAACTGGGATGAGGAAGATCAGAACCAACCATCAGGAACATCCTCATCCTCGCTGAACTCCAGCTCCGGAACTGAAAGAGGAAGAACCTGGACTCAGACGGGGAGGAAATGACCCGGAACGTGTGGTTATGTCGGACCAATAGGATACCCTACCATCATCATCATCATCAGGATCCATGAAGGTCCCTCCTTCCTCCTCCAGGTCGTCTCCAAAGTCTTCCTCATCCATGCTGCCCAGAGACACCTCTTCATCGTCCAGGTCGTCCACGTCGGAGTCCTCCGAGTCCTCCTGCTCCTTCTTCCCCTTCTTACTCTTCACATTCCTGGGAAACAGGAAGAGAGACGAAGGTTAGGACCCAGAGCCGGAGTCAGGATGGGGCCACAGGAACCATGACTCAGCTGGATGGCTTCTAAATGACCCGTCCAGCAGGGGGCGCATCGGTCCTGCAGAAACCTTCAGGAAGTTTTTAAAGAAATATAAAAATGTTTTAATTAAATCTGAAACCAATTTAATGAGAAGTGGAATTAAAGGACGACTCACCCTAAATGAATGTTCTGCTCATGTGTTTATTGTTTTAGTCCTGCTGTTGTGTCTAAAACTGTGTGGTGCCCCCCTCAGGTTAAAGAGGTTACTGCAGCTGATGGTTCCCATTGGCTTAAGGCTGGTTTATGCTCAGAAACCAGGTCGTCTGCGTGTGTCGCAGTTAAATTAGATATGCCCCGCCCCCTTCTGCAGAGACTCTGCTGCTCCTCTCCAAAACTGTAGGTGACCGCAGACAGGTGGCCTCTGATTGGTCAAATCTACATCAGCTCAACTCTATGCATATTTCCTGTTTGGTTCCTTACCGGCTTGTTTTGTTTGTCTGACCGCCATATTGGAAAACGACTGAAGATGGAGCAGCTAGCAGAGCGAGGTGCGCGAGAACGCTGGGACCCTTTTTCCACCTGGATCCCCGCTCTTTTTGGCCCTCATGTCCCTCCATTGTCGCACAAACTTCCTCACCGCCTTGGCCGTTTCTAGACCCACAGCTAGTTCCTGATTGGCCCGTTGTTGCGTGGAATAACAAAGCGCAGACCACGCTGCAACACGCTGCTGGAGGAGGATAATCAGGACTTAAGCCTGGAAATGTGATGTAATTTAGCAGATCTGATTTCAGCAGCTGCCCTGTTTGACCACAGGTCGTCAGCCAATCAGGTCTGTCAATTTCACTCGTTGCACCCCCGCCATGTTTCTGGGTTTTCCTGTGAGATGATGATGAAGAATCCTTGTTTTTCCAGCTGAGCGATTTGCCCACGACGGCCGACTGAATTTCAAACATGTTTGATTTTCTCCCGACCTACGATTCCTGATGGGAGGTGGTCGTTAGAGGCTGATCGCCCCTCGTTACCCCCGTACACTACCCCACGCACCATCAGGCTGAAAGTCGGCTCGAACGAAAAATTCTTGCACGACTGGAAAATCGGCCCGAAAAAGAGCAAAATATCCTATAGTGTGCGCCTAGCTTTACAGGACTCCTACACACTGGAAAAACGATCTAGAAATAAGTACAAACATTCTTAAATTAAGTGTATTTACCCTTAATTTGAATATTTGAACAACATGATCTGCCAATGGAAAGAGCGTTTTTACTCTTAAAAATAAGATATTTAGATAAGATGCACTTGAAATAAGACAATGGAATTGTTTTCTTCCATTGGCATAATGTCTCAATTACCTCCTGAATTCAAGAACAAATACACTTATTTTAAGAAAAAAATTACTTATCTAGATTTTGATTTTTTTTCAGTGATAAAGTTAAATTCAAGACTGTTTAATGCCGCTTGAAATAAAATAGTTAAGACAAACTTTACAATAAACACAAGGAGAAAACATTGTAGTAACAAACGGACCCAAATGTTTAAAAATAAAGCATCACTTTCTGGCCCAGTAGAAATAATCCAAATATTGGAAAAAAGGAAGAAAGTTAAAGTCGGACTCCACTGCTTGGATTCCCGTCGTTCCTCGTCTACATTCCCTAGTTCTGAAAACTCTGGATAGACGGTTTTCCTTTCATTTCCACTTCCTCATGTCCACATAAAAAGTTAGCGGCGCCCTACGGTTCGACAGCAACAGCGTCTCTATTGGTTCCAGCGAGCAGTTCAGTAAATGGAAAACAATGATCAATGTTAATGTTTCTGGGCACCAAAGAGTCTGATGGAGGACTAAGTCAAGAAGTTCAGCGGTGTGTCGGAGCGTTCAACGCTAGAGTTCAGTGAATTCAACTTTTCCTGCTGGACGCATCGACCAATCAGAAAAGATGATGCAGGAGTTTTTGTGGGGGGGGCAGATGCTACCTGCAGGCTGCAGACATTCTGCATTTGAAAAATAAATAAAAAGTTTAACTCTAAAGGTTAAAATAAAGCTGAATGGATTGCTGAGCAGCTCTAATCATTATGCTACGTTCACACCGGACGCAGCAAGAGCAGCAAAATCACGTCTGCTGCTTCATTTTTGCTGCTTGTACCAGTTTAGTTCTGACGCGCGGCTGAAGCAGCTTTGCTGCTCTGGCTGCGCGGTGCAAAAGTGTGTCTGACGCGCGTTGGGCGGAGCTTCACTATCCTTTCTTTGTCATGCAGCTATATTTGCTGTGATCAGTGGGAATAAAGTAGTTTTAATATGTTTTTAAGTGAGAAAATACACCTGAAAACGTAATCAGTGCAGTCAGTTCATCCTGCCTTCCAATAGTATTCCTGTCGGAGCTGCTCAGACCCCCACATACCAGCCCTGCGCTGTCAGTAGGACTCCCTTCAACAGCAGCCTCTGGCCGGGTCGCCTCCTCGCCGTTCACCGCAGCGGTTTTCATGTACATAATCCAAACTGCAGGCACCAGGATAATAAAAATGAACATATTCTGCCAGCAGGTTTCTACATTTGAAGTTAATTTAGGCGCCAATAAACTGTTTCAGAGGAGTGATCATAGCGCTCTGCATCAGCAGTGCTGCGTCTGACTCCCTGCCAGCTCCCAGATCAGCTTCTCTCATTGGTTGATGCGGCGCGTCCAGCAGAGAAAGTTAGATTTTTCCATCTCGAGCAGCAGCAGCACATCAGATGCTTGAATGCTCCCAACGTGCTGCTCCTGCCGCTCAAAACGCGCCGCGGAACCGCGTCAACCGTTGACTTTGCATGTAAACTCGCTGCTTCTGCAGCTCCTGCTGCGTTCGCTGTGAACGCAGCATTATTGCTGAACTAAAACATTTATTATGAACGATGGAGAAACGGGTTATAAATACCAAAATGAACCAGAAATGTTAAAACCTGCTGATGAAAAAATAGGAATCTATATTCTGGTTCTTGGAGTTTTTACCTTAAACCTTAAAGGGGAACAGCGTTTTTTTCCATTAGCCCCTTGATTCGCCGTTATTCCATCATGTTCTACTCTCCCATATGAGTTTAGTGTCAGTTGGAGCCGTTCTGAAGATATTCCGTTAGGTTATATCCAGTAACGTCTTCCTATGGGCAACGACTTGAAGGTACAAACTAAACTGTTCATCATTTATTCTTTATGGTACGCCAGCATTCAGAACATGGAGGCCAATCAATCATATGGGTCAGTAGAACATGATGCAATAACATCAAATCAAGGGGCCAATATAAAAAAATGGCGTTGCCCTTAAAAATCTCTTTATTAATTTCCAGAAGCTACGAGCGGCAGCAGGAAATCCCCCACAGGCTGGCCGCAGCAGAGAGCTTCCAGCGGGGATTCCCAGCGCTCCCAACAAGACCTGCAGATTATAGTGGGATTATAATCCTGATGAACGGATGAACAGAGGATGTTTGGAGGCGGACTTTCTCACTTAGAAACCTGTTTAAACTATTTTTCCAACCGTTAAAGTAAATAAAGCCGAGCCGCTCTCTCTGCTACAGAGCAGATAAACCACCATAGCGCCGAACAAGTGACGGCTTTGGGAGATCGAGGTAAAATGATCCATATTTATTTTATATGTTTTTATTTTATTAACAAAACTACGTGAAAATGAAGGAAATATAGAAACAGGAAAAGTCAGTTAATATGATTAATGGAAATAAAGTTCTTTCCCTTTAAAATCTCAGGAGCGTCAAAATGACGCCTAGCTTAGTAGCTTAGCCTTATGTAGCATGTTAGCTAATGCTAGTTAGCAGGAGCTGCAGTTCTGCTCCAATTCATTTGGTTCTGGAATTCTGGACCCAGTTTGGTGAAATGGTCCCGGTTCAGGAGCTCTGGGAAAAGGTCCGGTTCTGGTATCGCTCTGGGCTAAATGGACCGGCACCAGTGGTCCTGACATTCCTAAACACAATTCCCCTGAACTGGATCAGAACCTGTTTGCTGACTGAAACCCGAACAACTGGTTCCGTCTGGAGAACTCACCCTGCGAAGTCCAGGTCGTCATCATCCGGCATGTCGATGAAAAACGAGTCTCCTTCACAGGAATCTGTTTGGGTCACACAGAGTTCTGATCAGGTTCTGGTTCACTGCAGGAAAAACGAGCCCGGTTCTGGTTCTGTCTTACCCAGAACCTTCTCAAACTCGTCGTCATCGACGTCTTCCACGCTCTCGTTGTCGCCGTTGGCCCGTGGGCGCCAGTTCTTATTCTCCTGCTGCCGTTTCTTAAAGAAGCTGCGGAGCAGAACCAGAACCTGTTCAGGTTAGGCGGGTCGGATCGGTTCCGGACCGGAGCCGCCGAGAGACTCACCGGTAGAAGAAGACCTCATCCACGGGGATCTGGCTCTCGTCTTTGGACAGGAACTCAGCGCAGTTTACTGGTGGAACAAACAGCATGAGAAACGGGTCAGAACCGCTCATTCCGGGTCACAGCCGCTCATTCCGGGCCAGAGCCGCTCATTCCGGTCCGTTCTGAGAAAAACTTGCCTGGTAAGGAGCTGACGGGGAACCTCTGTTTGGGCCTCATGGCTGCAGAATCCGTGTTTTCTGACAAACAAACAAGAAAACGGATCAGAACCGATTCAGCCGGATGTGGCGGCGCAATCGGATCGGGTCGGTTCTTACGTTTCCCTTTGAGCTGCTTGGGATTCCTGAAGACGAAGCGGTCCAGGAACCGGATGAGGGTGAAGTCCTGCAGCGGGTCACCTGAGTACTTAACCGGTTCTCCCTGAGGAGCAGAACACGCTGAAGGCCCAGCAGAACCTCCTCTGGAGGCGCAAACGGACCGCCACTTACCTGCAGGATGGTTCTGGCGAACAGGGACACGGACGGGTGGAAGTGCAGAGCCAGCTGCAGACAGAAACGGGTCAGAACATTTTACAGCCTGAGGGAGTCAGTCGGGTCGGTTCTGTTCTCACCCTGTGCAGCTCCCAGAGCGTGGAGCGGTCGGCGCCGCAGAACAGCGGGTTTCTGTGCAGCGGGTCGTAGCCCTCAGAGCTCCGCCCTGTACGGAAAGTTCTGACGTTAAAGCGGGTCGATCCGGTTCTCTGCTTCTAAACGAAACCAGGACCAGAGTCCAGACCGGATCACAAACCTTCCAGGTTCTGGTGGTGGACCCATGATGATGCGGGCCGGTTCTGAGGTTCTGCCTCGCAGACTCCTTCCTCCACAATCCGCTCCTCTTCATCATCTTCCTTTAGGTCCCTGAACTCCTCCTCTTCCTCCGCCCCGTTCTGACAGAACCAAACAGAACCAGAACCCAAAAAAACCACAAAACATCATCAGGAGGTAAAATCAAGAGACGTTTACTAAAATCTAACCGGTTCTGAGCCGTTCAGACCCAATCTAACCGGTTCAGACCCAATCTAACCGGTTCAGACCCAATCTAACCGGTTCTGAGCCGTTCAGACCCAATCTAACCGGTTCAGACCCAATCTAACCGGTTCAGACCCAATCTAACCGGTTCAGACCCAATCTAACCGGTTCTGACCAGTTCAGACCCAATCTAACCGGTTCAGACCCAATCTAACCGGTTCTGAGCCGTTCAGACCCAATCGAACTGGTTCAGACCCAATATAACCGGTTCTGACCCGTTCAGACCCGTTCTGATTTATCCTCCATGTTCCAGGTTCTGACCCGGGTTTCAGGTTCTAAATGGGCTCCTTTTCTCTCCGGTCCAAACAGAACCGGGCTTCCTCACCTCTCCCTGGTCCAGCAGAACTCGGAGGCCCGGTTTGGCCTTCATCACCTCGGACACCAGGAAGAGCGCCCCGCAGGCGAAGCTGGCGCCCTGCTCGGCGCCGACCTGCAGCAGCCGCTTGATGAAGGCTTTGACGCGCCGCGGCGCCACGTCCGCCTTCAGCGCCTTGTACAGCAGGTTGAGGAACATGTTCTGGCGGGACGAACCCGACAGACCCGGATCCAGCAGCTTCCTGTAAGGGAAGCACAGATTCCTGCCGTAAGGATCGGATCGGATCGGATCTCCGAGCTCTGCAGGTCGACACCCTCCTACCTGTACAGCGCCACGTAGAAGCGGTCCGACACGCTCTGCTGCGAGTCCAGGACCTGGAAGAGCAGCATGAGCGCCTGAACGGCCGTGTTGAACTTGGCCAGGTGGACGACCCGGAACAGCGTGTCCAGCTGCTCCTTCACCTTCTCGTCGCCGGCGGCGGCGTACGGGTACGCCCGGTTGACGCCGGACAGCAGCGCGCTCAGCATCTTGGACTCCACGTCCTTCTTCTTGACGCAGACGCGGAAGAAGGAGAAGTAGACGGCGATGAGCTTGGAGGCGAGCGGCGCCTCCTCGTGGTTCAGCGCCACCTGGCTGAGGAAGCAGACGGCGTAGTACTGGGCCTTGGCGCCGATGTTGGGCCGGAACATGAGGCGCTCCACCTCGCAGCACACCACGGCCTTCATGTTGGGGTGGCGGTGAAGCAGCGTCTCCAGCAGGTGCGCCGCCTTGGCCGCCATCTTATAGTCGGGGTCTCCCAGCTTGTTGACCAGCTGGCTCAGCAGCGCCCTCTCCTGCTCGGGGCGGCCCAACAGCAGCTCGTGGGCCGCCGCCAGCGCCTTGGCCTTGGTGGCCGCCACGGTGTCGTGGGCGACCACGTCCAGCGCCGCCACGAACTCGGCCACATGATGCTTCAGCTGGTGCTCGAAGTACCAGAGGATGAGGCGCCGGTCGCGGGCGTCGCTGTTGCCGCTCGCCCGCTCCTCCAGCTGGTCGAAGGGGTGCTGGGCGAAGGGGCGGAGCTTCCTGTCCTCCGGCAGGAGGTTGGACAGCAGCAGCTCCCGCATCGTGTCCAGAGCCATCAGGCCCATCCGCCGGCTGCCCTTCTTCTTCACCATGGAAACCAGGGTCTCCACGTGATCCAGCATGTGGACCGGAGCGTCCTGGATCAGCAGCGTCATGGCCGCCATCCTGTCTGCCAGCACGCCGGAGGACACCACCGTCTTGATCCAGGTGGAGTTGGCTCCTTTCTGCAGGTTCTTCTTGGTTCTGTAGAGCTGCACTTCGGACTCGAACAGCTGCTGAGCCAGCGCCTTGTAGCGGGACACCAGCGCGCCGTCCTGCGGCGCCTCTGATCCCTCCGAGGCGTACTCCAGCTCAAACCACTTCCCGCCGGGTTTGATGAGCAGAACCTGCCGCGGCTGGAACTCAAACACGTTCAGGTTCTGCTTGGACTTTTTCCCAGCTGGGAGCTGGCCATCTTCCTTCTTCTGTTTTTTAATCTTAGCGGCGGACTCTTGATCAGCCGCGGGCGTAGCGGTGACCTTTTTGCTGTTTTTTTCCTGCTGCGCGGCGCCGCCGCCCTCCTGATCGTCTGGGACACTCAGCCCGGCGTGGCCTCGGATTCCCAGCTTGGTGATGAACTTTTCCAGCTCCCCCTCCTCCAGGTCGTCGATGGCGCCCTTCATCCCTCCATCCACGAGCTCGGCGGAGTCGTCCAGGGCCGCCAGGAGGACGTAATCTGCCTGCAGACAGAGAAAAGGGTTCAGAGAGCCCATGTTCGTCGTTTTCCACCAATCATTTCTCATTTCCTTATTTTAACAGCTTCATCTGAGGCGGTCAGCAGCTTCATCCCTCCTTCCTCTGCCCCGTTCTGACAGAACCAGAATCCTTTCTTATTAAATGTTTTCACAGAAACACTCCCCCCTCCTCCTCTGCCACACACTGATGACTTTAGCTCCAATTTCTGTTAAACAATGATTATAAAACCTTAGCAAATAGAATTAAATCAGTTAGAGATTCAATTATTGGTAAATGCTCCGTACTTGGAGGTAGATTTTATTCCTTATGTTGCTTCTGTTTGTTTTATATCTTGTATTTTCTTCGACTTATAAAATGTTTTCTCTGAACTATTTGCAAAGAATAAAAATACTAGATGATAATAAACTGTTTTCCAGATTAATTTATAGATCAGCATCTCATAGAGCAGGACTTCCAGATCCGTCCTCCTGCAGAACCATAGAGCTTCACTGATGAAAATCAGTTCCTTTAGCAGTGAATGGATGGATGAGTGAATTGGTGAATGACTGAGTAAGTGAAGTGGGTTAATAACTGAGTGTTGTAAATGGTCCTGGCCGGGATCCCTGATGGATTCCTTTCAAACACCCCGATAACCTTCCGCTCCGGTTTGGACCGGAACCAGAACCGAACCATAAACTATCAGAACCGCCGCCATGATTCCGGACCGACAGCAGCGGGTCGGTAAAGATGAAAAGCTGCTTTAGTTTGGTTCTAGCTGCCAATCATGAAGATCTGAAGGTTTCCTCAAACCGGAACGAACCGGAACCAGAACCTCTGACTAACCTGGGTTCCTCCGAGCCGCAGAACCTCCTCCAGCCTGAACTCCTCTCCTCCTGCGGCCTCCTCCGGCTCGCTGTTCTCCTCCTGCTGGGACTCATCGGAGCTCCTTTCGTCCGCCATGCTGACTGCTCCGGCGTGGAGAGAAGGCCGGAAGTAGACAAACAGACGGAGACTGTACCTGAGGCAGCGCCCCCACCGGCCTGGAAGGGAACTGCAGCACAGAAAATAAACATTGTAGTCAGGATAAAACCCTCTGATTCATACGACGGAGTATTAGGGCCACACATGAAGAGAAAAAATGTTTTTGCCATGACGAGATTAAACTCGACATGTCGACATTAAACTCAACATTTCGAGAATAAAGTTGAAATGTCATGTTGAGTTTAATCTCGACGTGTCGACAATAAAGTTTAAATTAGTTCAAAAGAGCCAACCGCTGCACAGGATACATGCACAGAATCCTATACAGTTGCAGCACGTCAAAGACTACCTTCACTCTTAAAACGCAGACTGCAGCTGTGGAGCGCGGTTGCTCTTCTCTCCAAACTTTGGAATGTCGAGATTAAAGTCGCCACGATATATCAACTTTATTCTCGAAATGGCGAGTTTAAAGTCGACACGTCGAGATTAAACTCAACATGACATTTCAACTTTATTCTCAAAATGTTGAGTTTAATGTCGACATGTCGACATGTCGAGTTTAATCTCGTCATGGCAAAAATATTTTTTCTCTTCATGTGTGGCCCTAATACTCCGTCGTAGATTCATTTCATTAATGATTGGACACAATATTTATTATTTAACTTCCCACTTTCATAACTAACCCTTTATCTCCAACACACAATCTAAACCTAAAGTCCTACAATCACAGCAGGTGCTTCTAGATGGGGGCCCCTATGGCCCCTAAAGATATATGACTTAGTAAATGTTTAATAAATAGAGGATGATATGCACAGAAACCGCATGTTTGTTTCCTGGGACCGATTCGTTTGTTGTTGTTTTTAAACAGTTGAATATTGATGATGATAAAAATCAACTGTTGCTTTATTAAAGTTTTTTCTGAATATTTAAACCCTAACAATGATTTTTATAGCACAGTTACTAATATTATTAATATTTATAGCAAAACCATTAACTGAATTTGCAAAACTAAAAGCACAAACACTGCTTTGCGCTCAGTTTGTAATTTTGTAAAATCCACTTTTCAAAACTACAAACTCTGAGTCAACTACAGTGTATTCTTTCCTAATCTCTCTACTAGGCAGATATTTTTATATCTAAGGGAAACATATTGCAGGAAATTTAACTTTTTATGCTTTTTTTGTACTAAATACACTCTTTTTATATTGTCTGTCATAGTTTTATCTTTAACGGCATCTTCCTTTGACTCTTTCTGCTCTATATAAGCTACTGGAACCAGAATTTTCCTGAAGGAGGAAACCTACAGGATTAATAAAGTTGAGTCTAAGTCTAATCTGTAGGTACAATCCTCTCCCCAGCACCCTCTTTGCAGAAATGTAAATACAACTCATTTCCAAATGAACACACTTCTAGTAAAACTATACACATATATGGCTATTATTTACACTATTTTACCACATGTTAAAACTGCTTTAAATAATTAGTTCCCTTTGCAATCAGCCTAAGCACTATAAATACTATATAAATTCATAACAATTGATATGAGTGGAGAACAATGGAGGGAGAAAGAAGAGTAAGGATTAGAGGAGGAAGAGGATGTGGAGGTGAAGAAGGTGGAGGAAGAGGAAACCAGATACGTCATCATATCAGGCAACGATAGTTTCCATTAGGCTGCTTTGGTCCCAGACTGGTTTCCACTGGTTCTTCACTGCACTCATCATCCTTGCATGTGATGTGGATGAAAGCTTGTGGCCGATAGACGACACAATGTCAACTTTAGACCCCTGATTGTTTACAGAACTATGACTAAAGTATGACCTCAAACTGACATCGCCTTCCTTCTGCTCGGAGGAAAAAAGGTCATTTTTTCCATCTAGGATCACAGAGCAGAAAACGACTCTTTGGTTCATTTGATCATTCAAACCATGAACTGGTTTTTATTATTTTGCCTCGTGAAAAAAATTGGCTCCATTCTGGTGAATTTGGTTAAAACTGCCTCTGAATCACAAACATCAAACAACACTTGAATAAAATGTTTAGGAAATCTGCAAATCTCTGGAAATTACCTTATAAATATGACTGAATCCACACTGAAGATCTTTATCATGATGTATTAATGTATTGCTCTAAGATTTAGATTTTATCTAGTTTGTTGGATCTGAATTTATATTTATAGTTTTTATTTATTTTATCAGATCAGATGATGCTGTAGTAATCACATCCATCCAGCAGGTGGGGATGTTTACCCATAGCTGCATTTTCGCATCATTTTGTAGAAAGGATTTAAAAGAATCAAATATAATCCCAGGGGAAGATCAAAGCTCCAAACCAACAGGTGTAACAATGACGACATTAATTAGGTTTTAATGCGGAGAATAAATTCCAGGTAAAGATTTTAACTCATCAACAGAAGAGAAAATGGATCAGATACTGAAATAAAATATATTCATTGGAATTTTTCTTGATTTGAGACATTTCTGCTCCATTATTGATCATTTTCTCAACATTTTACATAAAAGTTTCTTCCTTTCTTTTCTTCTTAGAGTTTTTTTTTTTTTTTACGAAAATGAGCAATTTTCACTGTGAAGCTCAGAGTAAAACCAGAGATAGATTCAAATCAGTTAGATTAAAACTTCCTTCCTCCTTCGGTTAGGTTTATTCTAGTTTACCATCAGCAAAGTGATCTTTTGTTATAGATCTGCTCTGCTTTTTTCTCCTGATCTCTGCCTGCAGAGCCCTGCGGCCCTCCTGCTCCAAACAAAGACCCGGAAAGTTCTTCTGGCTTTTGGAGCAGCTGAAGATGTCCTGAAGAACAGTTTAAAGAACTGAACCAGTTCAGTGAACTGGTCAGGTCCATTGCCCTTCAATGGATCCAGCTTTCAGTGTGGTTGTTTGAAAGACCCTTCACCCGCATGCCTCCTGATGGTGGTCAGATGGTGGCGCCAGCGTACGGCAGCCTGGCTTCTGTCAGTGAGCCCCAGGGCAGCTGTGGCTACAGTGTAGCTCACCACCATCAGCGTGTGAGTCAGTGACTAAATGTAATGTAAAGCACTTTGGTCAAGTCTTCTGATTTGAAAATGCGCAATATAAGTGATCAACATATTTATGTAATCAGGGGGGCATGGCCTGAGCAGCACCTGTTTTTCAGGAAAAAACGTCTTTGAAGAGATGAGCGGACACTCAAAGGTAAAAAATCCCCTCTGATGTTCTCACCTTCTTCCAGTCTGGTTCTGCTGGAGGTTTCTTCCTGTTCAAAGGGAGTTTTTCCTCTCCACTGTCGCTACAAGCATGCGTGAGGGATTGCTGAAGAGTCAATGAGTCGATGCAATCAGCTGGTTTTCCTTAGATAGAAAACTTTGAACCAATCTGACTGGATGATCTGGTGAACTGGAAAGTGACCTGAGATGACATGATGGGAATTGGAGCTATAGAAATAAACTGAATAGAACTGAATCTGCCTCCTCACATCCTAGAACGACATGCTGGACTGATTAATGGAAAAGAACCATGATGGATCAGATAGACTGAGCCGCACCTGGGATCAACATGCAGTTCTAGTCTGACTCTGACATCTTCAAACTTTGGTTCAGGAAAACTCAATCTTTCCGGAAGATCAGATCTTCCTACAGGACTAAGACTCAGACTGTTTTTATTTTAATTTCGTAAACACAGAGTGTATAGAAAAGGATTTTTCGTTTCTTTCAGCTCTCATGACATTTTCATTTCTTAAAGTGCAGCAGTGATCAAAATGTGTGGGAGAAAAAACATGGTGCTAAAACGCATTGACATGGAGGTTCAAAGCGTTAATATATATGGTCCATCCATCCAGGGTCGTTGGTTTGCTTGGATGGGGATGTTCTTTGTGGTGATGAAGTCCTCAATGCATTTGTTGAGGTAGGCTGAACACGTTCCAGTCAGATCATTCAAAACAGTCCTGGAGTGTCTCCATGGCCCCCTCAGACCACACTCTGACCTCCTTCACTGTCGGTTTAGCCCTGAAGAGCTGGGGCCTGTATGAAGGAATTGGCATGACAGATAGGTGATCTGATGACCCGAGGTGGAGGCGGGGGGCTGTGCTGAGTGCATCTTTGGTGTTGGAGTAGGCTAAATCCAAAGTGTTTTGACCCCGAGTTGCAAAGTCAACATGTTGGCAGAAATGAGGCAGAAAGTTAGTCTTTAAATTAGCCTTGTTTAAATCTCCAGCAGTAATGAAAAGGCCCTCTGTGTGCAGATTAAAGCTCAGAGACAGTCTTCATGGCCTCTCTTGTATTCGCACTGTTGGGGACATGAACAGCAGTGATGCTAACCACAGTGAACTCTCTGGGCAGACTGGGAATGCTGAAACCAGAGGAAGGACAAATGACCCGGTTCTCCATGTGGAACCACGTCCAAGCAGAGACGGTCCGGATCTGACCAGCTCTGAAACCTTATTTAAACATTTGAAGTAATTTTTCTCAATTTGAACATAAAAAACAAACAAATGAGATGAAAGCTTTAATTAATCTGCATCAGAACTTTACACCAAACATCCATCTACTTCGTTAGAAGTTCAGGCCTGATGAATAAAAGCCTAATCGGATGGACCCTTTAGGATTTCTGCTTCGATCGTTTTAGATCTGAACTTCACGCAGATAAAGAAGCTTTGATGTGAGGAGAGCGACTATGGGAACTCCTTAGGGACATTTCTCCAGGGCCCTCAGCAGTCCCAGTCAGATATTATTATTTCAGGAGACAATCAACAGGTTCAGCAATGACGACACGACTCGGTTTATGAGAATAAAATCCAGTTAAACTTGTTTATTCCTCAAACTGGTGAAGACACTTTAGAAAATAGAGCAAAGCAGGAAAATAAATCCTATCTTTGAATGAACAGACATTAAAGAAAACGATCGACCAATCAGACGCCACGAAACGCCTTAAATGAGATCATGTGACCCTGCAGCTTCTCAGGGTCTCAGCAGGTTGGAACAGTCTTAGTTTTTAATGAACCAGTTTCAGTTTCCCTGCTTTAAACAAATGTTCTTCTCATCAGAACTAAAACATTCAAACCAATAAAGCTCCCTGAGGAACACCTCTGAGCATCACAGTCTGAAACATGAGTCCCAGAGCAGAGGTGGCAGGAAGCAGCTGATGTTCTGCTGATCCGGAGCATCGTGTTTTTTTTCGGAGGTCCGTCAGCTGGAAGACCTTCAGACCGGGCCGCTCTTCCAGCAGCAGCCAGGAAGCAGCTTTGGTTCTGGGTGCAGGAAGCACCGCCACACCATAGAGCTGCAGGACAGAACTGAAGCTTCAGGGAATAGAAACGATGAGGTCAAAGGACGGATTAGAACCCAGCAGAAACCCGTCCAGGACGTCTGAAGGCTCTGCTCCCCTCCAGCAGAACATTAAAGGTACCAACAAGGAGGAAGGCAACTCCAACCCTGCCGTGTTCCGACCCGGCGGCCATGCTGAGACTTTAAACGATGGGACCTGGATCCTTCCTCCTCAGTGACTGAGCATCCTGAGACGAGCCAGCCAGCCTCCCAGCAGAGAGCGTGACGGTTTGGACCCGGCCGGAGCCGCAGGAGCAGCCGGAGCGGCAGGTGCCTTCTTGGCGGCTGCTTCCTGGTAAGGGATGGTGGCGCTGCTGTGCAGGTCGGGGCTGACGAAGCACTGGCTGCCTCTGATGTGGTCGACGCCGCGGGCCGACGGGTGTCCTCGGTACGGCACAGGGAAGCACGGCTCCTCCTCGGTAATGGCGCTGATCCGCTCGTTGCTCATGTACCTGTGCAGGTCGTCTTTACCTGTGGAGGAGAGGAGAACGGCGAGACAACAGATTAAATGCGTGAAATATCCTGTTAAAATGGGACAGAACCAGAGGCGGTTCTGGACTGGACCGCCGGGTCACCTGATAACTACAGACCTGGAGTATATTTATTTATACTGACAATTATCTAAATTTAGAGAAAATGAATTCTCTCTTTTCGAAGTTTGAATGATTTTTTTTCCTGTGACTCCGCCCCTTTCTAATCCCAGAGTTTCTTCTTGCAGCCGGTTCTGCTCCGGGTTCAGAGTCGCTGTGTGAAGCTCACCTTTCCTTCCCTGAGTTCTGCGTTTGGAGGAAGACCCGGAAACGCCGAGGATGGAGTCCACCGGCAGCGAGATGGGCCGAGGTTTGCCTGCAAAAGGTCAACAAACAGAAGCCTTTAGGAGCAGCGCCAAGTCTGAATTCATTAACCTGACCTGATCCACACTCCAGCCTGAGGATGTTCTCCACCCCAGAACCCAAACCCAGGACTCTACGTTCTCCTCATGGATCTGAACCAGACCTGTTGGAACTGAGACCAGAAACCAGGACCCACTGAGTCTGAACAGAACGTTCAACTGAAGTTTCCTCCACCGAAAACCTAAAATGAAGAGATCAGAACCTCGTCCAACTTCCCATCAAAACGAGCTCCACTTCCTTCTTGTCGCAGAGTGGGTTCTGGTGTCCCACAGGGCTCTGATCTGAACTTGGATCAGTTCTGAACCTTCGGGCCTTGCCGTCAGGTCAGAGAGGATCAATTATTCCACATCTGGAAGCTCCAGATAACCGAGGAACGAAGAGCAGAGCTAATAGTTAGCATCTGGTTTATTGTTTGGTCCCGCCCACTTTATCACTGCCTGTGGACCTGCCCTAAAATTAGGGAATATTGGGAAAAGGTAATATTATGAGTCTCTGACATTAGCTCCACCAGATTACCCGTCTGTCCTAAGTTGCTCATTCTTGGACTTGTCCCAGCAGACTTAAAATTGTCGAATGCTGAGAAAAAGATGGTATATATGTTCTTATAAATAACATATTGCAATCTGATGGGAAACTATGGAAGCTCCGTCTGTCAACGTTTGGTTCAAGGGAAACTACAAAGTTTCTACAAACTACGGGAAAAATTTACAGACTTCTATGAAAGCCAGCAAGATGTAAAAGATTATTCACCGTGTGGAGCGGAACGCTGCCTCAGCCGGATTGGGACCGGCTGCTTGACTTCAGGAGGACCATCCTCAGCCAGGTTTCGGTGAACATCTGCATCCAGAGACGAGTTTGGCGATACGGTTTGGGTTTTCACGACTGAGGAGATGTTCTTTTCCCTGGAAGGAGGAGGAGGAGGTGGTTTAGAGTCAGAGACGGAGAGACAGAAGAAAACGGGGAAATGTGAGACTCACAGAGGGACGTATGGAGCTGCTGGAGGAGGAGGGATGTAGAGATCCAAGATGGAGGTCCTCCCTGGAGCTTCTGTGGGTTGTGGAGATCTGTAGAAACCCGGAGGGCCCTGAGATGTCTGAAAAAAGGAAATGTAACATGGATGAAACTAAACAGGTCCAAATCTGTTCCTGCTGATGTTTCCTTAGATGTTCTGAAGGATCCAAACATTCTGCTGGTTCCCTCCTCCAGAACTGAGCTGCAGGGAGCAAAATCAGAGGCCAGATTCTGAAGGTTCATCTGGCTTTTAAAGTAAACCTGATATGATTCAGTTTCAGTGTTTTACTCTGAAAGTCCAGCTCTGCCGTGACTTCCTGTTAGTCCCTGGTTTCCGTGGTTTGCTCGAATGAGCCTGAAGAACACTGGAACAATGAAGGAAAGAAAGGTCGGGCAAACCCTGACCTTCAGGAGCCATTAAAGACGTTTATCTCCTTCAAACAGTCACATCCTGGACCTGAGCCGCCCGTCTCACCCATGAGTCATCTTCCAAACGCGTCACACCATTTCCTGCTGCGATTCTTTCAGGCACAAGGAGGAAAGAAAAACATCTCCATTGTTCTAGAAACGCACAAACAGACTGAAACCTGAAGCAGCTTCACTGAAGCATCTGGGGATCTTTCTTCATCAGCAGAGGGGCGGGGGCTGTTCAGCCGCCGGGTTTCGTGCTTCGGACCTCACCTGTACGAGCGGCGGTCTCCAGCGCAGGTTTTTGAGCGGAGCGGCTGCTATTCCAGATGTTCCTGACGGCCTCTTCTTCAGAACCAGGGTGATGCTTCCAGACTCCGCCCTCATCTTCTCCACCAAGTATTTGAGCTGCCAGCCCACCTGGACCAATCACAGAGCAGAATCATTTAGTATAATGATACTGCATGAATATGAATGTTTATATAATAAAAGCCAACATATTCTGCCGGCAGGTTTCTACATTTGAAGTTAATTTAGGCGTTAATAAACTGTTTCAGAGGTTCTGTTCTACGCTAATGCATGATTATGAATGTTTGTGACTTTAGACTAATGCTACGTTCACACCGGACGCAGCAAAAGCAGCAAAATCGCGTCTGCTGCTTCATTTTTGCTGATTGTACCAGTTAGTTCTGACGCGCGGCTGAAGCAGCTTTGCTGCTCTGGCTGCGCGGTGCAAAAGTGTGTCTGACGCGCGTTGGGCGGAGCTTCACTATCCTTTCTCTGCCTTGCAGCTATATTTGCTGTGATCAGTGGGAATAAAGTAGTTTTAATATGTTTTTAAGTGAGAAAATCCACCTGAAAACTTAATCAGTGCCGTCAGTTCATCCAGATTATCATCCTGCCTTCCAATATTATTTCTGTCGGAGCCGCTCAGACCCCCACATACCAGCGGTGCGCCGACAGTAGGAATCCCTTCATCAGCAGCCTCTGGCCGGGTCTGGCCGTCAATCAGCAAAAATTCAATTTTTCCATCTCGAGCAGCAGCGCGTTTGCGGCGCGTCAGATGCTTAAACGCTCCCGACGCGCTGCTTCAGCTGCTCAGACGCGCTGCGCCTGCTGCTCTAAACGCGCCGCGGGACTTTTTGCTGCGCCTTGACGAGCGTCAACCATTGACTTTGCATGTAAACTCGCCGCTTCTGCCGCGCCAGCTGCACCCGGTGTGAACGCAGCATAAGTCGATGGTCGATGCGCATCAAGGCGCGTCTAGAGAAGCTGGAGCATCTGAGGCGCTTCAGTATGGAGGATAAAAAGTGCCAAAATTAAATAAATAAATACAGCATTAAATAAATAATTAAATGTGTCAATAATTAATTGAATGTGTAATTCATTAAATAAATAATATATAAATGTGTCATTAATTTAATAAATTACGTCTTCATTTTATTAAAAATATATCTAATTATTTCAGCGTGCATTTAATTATTTCATGGTCCTGTGTCGCAGTGCATCGAAACCATTAAAAGAATCTGTCAAACTCACCCATCAATGTTAGGGGGCGGGGTTAACGCGAATCGAGTCTCTGTTTTACCCCTTGCTCACACTGGCTCCGGTGCGGTTACCGAGCCGACGGAGACCGCAACTCCCGCACACCCCCTCTCACACCGCCCTTTTGTCTACGGTGCGGTGCTGCTGTGCTGCTCCAGCAACAGGTCCGGGGATTTAACAGAAGTTCACTTGAGTTCACGTAACTTCACGCGATAACACGGCCCAAATAAGGATATTTGCGAGAGCTTGTTGCGGAGGGCTCCGGCACGCCGCAAGGATAGCTTTCTTGCGGAATTTTCTGCAGCGCCGGAGTGTCTCGGTAACCGCAGCCGGACAGCTCAGCAGCCGGTGAGAGAGGTTTACGTCTTTTTAATGACTTGGAATCACTGCGGCGCCGCACCCACCGCACCGCAACGGTAAGACCGGAGTCGGTGTGAGCCGGGGGTGAGCCTGGGGTAATCGATTTGCTTCGCCTTAATGTGCAGGGTGACCAATCAGGTGTTAGATAACCGCCCCCTAACTTTGATGGGTGAGTTTGACAGATTCTTTTAATGGTTTCGATGCACTGCGACACAGGACCATGAAATAATTAAATGCACACTGAAATAATTATATATATTTTTTTCAATAAAATGAAGACGTATTTTATGAAATTAATGACACATTTATATATTTAATTCCTTATTTATTTAATGAATTACACATTTAATTGTTTATCGCTGTATTTATTTATTTAATTGTGGCACTTTATATTAGTGACGTGGTTTTAATTAATGAATGACACGTTTATTTATTTAATTCCACATTTAATTAATTATTGACACATTTAATTATTTATTTAATGCTGTATTTATTTATTTAATTTTGGCACTTTTTATCCTCCATACTGAAGCGCCTCTTATGCTCCTGCTTCTCTAGACGCGCCTTGATGCGTATCGACCATTGACTTTGCATGTAAACTGCTGCCTGCGGTCTGAACGTAGCATTAGTCTAAAGTCATAAAAATTCATATTCATGCAGCAGCGTAGAACAGAACCTCAGAGTCTGGATCAGAACCGGAACAGAATCTGTTGCTTTTCTTAACAGACGTGTATCGATAGTTTTGGGATAAAGCTCCTGAACATGATGCAGAAGTTCTGCTGCATCTCCTCCAGGTTCTGCTCCCACCATGCTGCTCCCGTGGGTTTGGACTCACCACAGTCTGCTTGTTGACCTGGATGACTTCATCTCCAGCGTGGATCCTCTGGGTTTTATCTGCAGGAGACTGAACGGAGGCAGAACCACGACATGTCAGAGTTTCACAGCGGTTCTGGTTCTGACAGGATTTTCCAGCGGACTCACGTTCTCTGTGGTTCCTGTGATGACGTGGAGTCCATCGTAGGTGGATTTGATGTAGATTCCCTGGAAGATCAAAGAACGGCGAAGATTTGAGGTTCTGCTTTGTGAATGTGTTCCTCAGTGAGCGGAGCAGGAACCTCCCTGATCAGAACTCACCAGTCCTTCTCCAGGCTTCACGTCGGTGATGAGGACCTCCTCCAGGCAGGACGTCTCCGCCGTTGAGGGGACGGCGGCGGCCTGGACGGTCTTCTCACAGACGGCGTTCAGAGCCTGAGACTGAAACATGGCAGAAGGTAATAATAATAATAATAATAATAATAGATTTTATTTGTAACGCACCTTACATTTCAAAGAAATCTCAAAGTGCTACAGAGACCAAAAGAAGAAAAAAAAAAAGACAAAGACAAAAATAATAACAATAGTAAAAAAAAAAAAAAAAAAACTGTAGGGCTTACAGCAATACATCCTACATCGAGCGGCACCAAAAACCAACAATTACCAAAAAATAATAATAATAGTAATAATAAATAGTAATAATAAAAAATAAAGAATTAATTGTAGGGCCCACAGCAACACATCTCGCACCAAGTGGTACCAAAACCAACAATTGAAACCAACAATAAAAACCACAATTTAAAACAAAACTTACAGTTCTAAAAAGGCCTGTTTAAAAAGGTGAGTCTTAAGACCTTTTTTAAAGGCCTCCAAACCTTGTGGGGCTCTCAGGGACTCTGGAAGGGCATTCCAGAGCCGTGGAGCTACTGCCTGAAAAGCCCTATCCCCCATAGTGGCAAGTTTGGTCTTAGGTTGATGCAGGCAGTAAAAGGAGGTGGAGGAACGAAGCCTACGAGAAGTAGCGTGCGATGAGAGGAGTTCACTGAGATAGGCAGGAGCAACTCCATGGATGCATTGATAGGTAAGCAGACAGAGTTTATAATGTATTCTATGTTTGATCGGTAGCCAATGAAGTGAATTAAGAACAGAAGTGATATGGTCGAATTTGCGCCTCCTCATCAGGACCCGGGCAGCACAGTTCTGAATGTACTGGAGCTTTTGCAGGTTTTTACCAGAGGTCCCAAAGAGGAGGGCATTACAGTAGTCCAACCTTGATGAGATAAAGGCATTGATCAACCTCTCAGCATCCGGTTGGGAGAGGGAAGGGCGGAGTCTGGCAATGTTTTTGAGATGGAGGAAGGAGACTTTAGAAAGATGACGGATGTGGGAGTTGAAAGTGAGGTTAGAGTCAATCCTAACTCCAAGGTTTGTGACGGTGGTGGAAAAGGGAATGTTAAGACCAAATATTGAAATACTACTGAGATTAGAGGACTGAGTTTGATGAGGGGTGCCAAGAAGGATGACATCAGTTTTATTACTGTTAAGTTGAAGAGAGTTGGCAGTCATCCATGCCTTTATCTCCTCTAAGCAAAGCTGAAGTGAAGATGGAAGAACTGTAGGAGAAGTGGAGTCCATTTTCATATACAGTTGTGTATCATCAGCATAGCAGTGAAAGGAAACCTTGTGTTTATTGATTATGTGACCTAGGGGGAGCATATAGATGGAGAAGAGGGTTGGCCCAAGGACTGACCCTTGTGGAACTCCACAAGTCACAGTATGAGTTGAAGATTTAGACTGACCCAAGGAAACATATTCAGTTCTATTGGTGAGATATGAATGAAACCATTAAGTGCTGTACCCGAAAGTCCAATTTCTGACTGTAGCCTGTTGAGAAGGATGGTGTGATTCACTGTGTCAAATGCAGCCGACAGATCAAGGAGGAGGAGAAGAGATGGTGAGCCCTGGTCCGCAGTCATGAGAAGGTCGTTCATTACGCGAACCAGAGCTGTCTCTGTACTGTGAGCGGAACGGAAGCCAGACTGAAACTTTTCGTAGAAGTTATGGATGTGAAGATGTTGATGAAGTTGGGCTGCCACAACTTTTTCCAGAACTTTGGATATAAACGGTAAATTTGAAACAGGTCTGTAATGGGCAAGAATATTGGGGTCAAGTGAGGGTTTTTTCAGATAAGGGTGGATGACTGCAGTTTTAAGAGATGGGGGAACCTGACTGGCCCGCAAAGACTGATTAATTATGGTTGTGATTAATGGGCAAATGGCTGTAATATTAGACTTAAGTAATGCTGTGGGGAGAGGGTCTAGCACGCAGGTGGAAGTATTCATGCTTTTTACGATCTTCTCCACGTCTGACTGGGTGACATCGGAGAAAGCTGAAAATGTATTACTTTGCGTGGGGAGAGGTATAACAATTTGAGACTCAGCTGTTATAGGGAGAGCAGACTGGATTTATGCCACCTTATTAATGAAAAAGTCCATGAATCTATTGCAATGATCTATACTGGTATCAGCATGCGTGTATGTGGAAGGTTTGACCAGAGAGTTTATGTCAGAGAATAACTGTTTGGAATTCCCACGGCTGTTCGAGATTTTTAGGGAGAAGTAATGGGATCTTGCTGCCGTGAGTGCTTTGGAATATGTCTTTTGGTGTTTGCGATAGGCTTGTTTGTGGACCACCAAGCCACTGGAGATAAACTGCCGCTCCAGGGCACGACCTGCAGTTTTCATTGTACGGAGTTCAGATGTAAACCATGGGGCTGATCTGGAGAAGGTAACTGTCCGAGTTTTAACCGGTGCATGAGTATCAAGAATACTGCGAAGACTGGAATTATAGTGGTTGACATAATCATTGACAGAGGTGAATTTCGTAGTTAGTAAGATATCCTGAATATCCTGGTTGAAAAGGGTCAGATCTATTGTCTTTAAACTTCTGAATTGAATTTGACGTTTTGTTTGCATATATGTCTTTGTTAATGGCAAAGTCAAGGAAATTAATTTATGATCAGACACCCCCAAGTCTTCAACTTGCAGATTGGAAATGGGGGCGTTGTCCGTGATTACCAAATCCAAAGTGTGACCTCTTGTGTGTGTAGGTACTGAAACGTGTTGTGTGAGATGTAGACAGTCCAAGAGTTCGAGAAATTCTGCAGCAGGGCGGTTATTAGACGAGTGAACATGAATATTGAAGTCCCCCAGGATAAGCGTATTATGGGATGTAGCACAAAGTGAAGTCAGGAGATCTTGCAGTTCCATAATGAATCCAGTGTTGAGTTTTGGTGGGCGGTAAATGAGGAGTATCAAAATTGTCTCATTTTGCAATTTACAATTAAAAAGAAGGCTCTCAAATGTAGTCAGCTCCGGTAATGGGAGGGGGGTTATAGGTAGATCCCTGCGATGGAAAACGGCCAACCCTCCACCACGGCCAGTGGTCCTAGCTTTCTCCAGATATGTATAACCTGGTGGACAAGCTTCATTTAGTGCCATATATGAACTAGGTTTGTGCCAGGTTTCAGTAAGGCATAATATGTCCACTTTTTTATCACATATGTGATCAAAAATAAAAGTGGTTTTATTGCAGAGTGATTGAGTATTGAATAGTTCTATTTTTAATTCGGAGTTGGGCTTAGCCTTTGGGAAGGTCCGAAGTAGACGAAAATCCACCCCGCGTCTTCCCTGTCGCCGCTGCTTTCCTATATTGTCTCTTGTGTTGGTCGTCTTCCGATGACGTAACCAATGACGTGTTGAATGTGCGCCACGAGAATGTAGCCGGTGGATGTAGTATGGGCCGGTGATGAAGCTAGACAAATCTTGTCGGTGTTCGTGGTGTAATGACAGACCATGGGAAGAGTGGGGTCGATGGCGGTTCAGCCTCTGAGACCAGGGGCCAGCCGGAGCGGTGTGGAGATGCCGTGCGCACGCAGAGTGGGGGTGCAGGGGGGCCAACGGTGCCATCCTCGGCTTAAGCCAGGAAGACGCGCTGCTCCTGGACTCCAATGACCCCGTCCCGCTGATGCCCTCGTTCAATCCAGTCGCAGGAAGAGCACAAAAATGAAGGTGAGGATGTTGCAAGGCAGTGTAGTGTGTATAATAAGAGAATACCTGTAAGTTATCGTTGATGCTCCTGTTCGGGGTAGAGTCGCCGTGAAGGTAGCTTACTTCTGATGAAAGGTTTAGCGGGCCTGGACACTGGTGGATGTCCCCAGATAGAAGCAAGCAAGCGGCGATGATGAAAGCGATAGTTTGCCGTGGTTTTAATGCAGTTTTGGATTGAGATGATGTCGGGCTGAGGAGTTGCGGATAGACGAATGTGGTGGCCAAGACATGCCTGCCAAATCCAAAGTGCTTGAGGGCTTGCCTTATTTTTGTTTTATTTGAAAATGACAGATCAGTCCCATATAAATAAGAGTCCGCTTGTGATCGACCGTTGTCAGAAAGATTGAGATTACTCATCAGTATTGTGTATATAAAGAAAGCCGCAAGTACTCCTATCAAACCAGGCGCCGCCATCTTTCAAGAAGGTCAAACCTTCTACCAGCAGAACCAGAGGAATTTGACCCAGATCCAGTTCAGGTCTGGACCTGGAGGTGACTTTGACCTGCTAGAGACCAACCTGCTCCTAACTAAACCCAGGAGCTCAGAACCATCGCCTAGCATCAACTGTACACAACAAGGTGCGAGAGGAAGGGGCGGAGCTTCTACAGAACGTCCTTTAAAGCCTGTAAACCTGAAACACGGAGGGGGCTCCGTCATGGTCGGGTTGCCTCCCTATGGAGTGAATTTATTTTTTGTATTGTTGCAGAAAACATTGTGGAAATTGAAATTAGACAAAACATCTACTCAATTTGAGGGTAAATACACTTAATTTAAGACATTTTTACATATTTCTAGATAGTTTTTGCAGTTTTCCAAATTTTATTTGAGTATTTCTTTTTTTTTTATTGTACCTTTTCTTTTTTTTTTCTCTCAAATTCTATATATTTTTCCCATTTTGTCCTTGTCTCCCACTTCATCCAGAACTGGGTCTTCAGACCCAGTTCTTTAGACCAGGGTCTATGGAGTCCTGGTCCTCCTCCTGGCGGGACGTGCCTGGAACCCCTCAGAGGGAGGCGCCTATCAGATAAAGATGTCTGATCCTCCTCAGCTGACTCCTCTGGATGTGGAGGAGAAGCAGCTCCCTGATGACCGAGCTCCTCCCTGCAGAGGAAGCTTGGATCCAGGATCTGGTTCTTTGGGTTCTGATCCAGATTAATGACCACAGGTGAGGGTAGGAAGGTAGAGCGAGCGCTAAATCAGAGCTTTACTCCTATAAACAGGAGCCCAGGATACTGGAACTCCTCTAATGGAGGCAGGAGGTCTGCTGCAGCCTGAAGGGGAGCCGCCTTTAGAAACATGGCCTCGGACTTCCAAACTTATTCTTTAAATTGTTTTTGTTTTTTTAACAAATTGTAATCTTTTCAAATTGTGTTTCACAGATCAGATTCTCTTCACTTTAAGTAACAAAAATGATCAAGCTTGAAAAATTAAATGAAATTCCAACTTTCATAAATGCAAATAAAAATTTAAAGTGGATCATTTCAATCAGTGGTCATCCTAACTGTCAATCATTCTGGTGATGCGTCCTACGTGCTCCTCCCCATTTCACTGACCGCTGCTGAGTCGGACATGGTGGAAAAAACTGCAAATGTTCTTTATGGAAAGTCAGCTTGTATAAACGACGCAAACGCAGCGTGCACGAGCCCGTTTCTCCTCGTGCACGACTCACACGCGTTTAATAGGCGTTCGCTCTCTGGACCAGGTACAGGGCAGTGCATGTGCATTTATTTTATTTTATTTTTAAGCGGAGAGGGCTGATTCTTTTCAAAGATTCACCAAAATCTTCCACTATACCTTTAAGAAACAGTAAAGTTAAGTTTTTATTAAAGTGTGTTCTTTGTTCTTAACAACAATGGAAGAGAATTTCCTGCTCAGTTACAGAAGGAAACCTGAAGACTATCAATAAAAAAAAAGAGGTTCCTGAAAAAAACATGTCGTCTGGAGACGCCAACCTCCCATCAGATGCTGATTTTCTCTCTTTCAGGAACGACTGAATCATCATTTAAAGGTACACTATGCAACCAGTGTTGATTTTCCAGCGAGGCTCCCTCCAGAGGGCGAAAGTAAAAGTGCACTGTCGTAAATATGCACAGCTGTTCTCCTGGTTTCTCCGTCAAGCCAGGCGCGGTTGTTTTGAGCTTAGCAGCGAATGACTAACGCTGCGTTCACACTGGATGTAGCTGGCGCGACAGAAGCAGCGAGTTTACATGCAAAGGTCCCGCGGCGCGTTTTGAGCTGCAGGCGCAGCATGTCTGAGCTATGGCAAGCCATACTGAGCGGCTGCAGCAGCGCATCGGGTGAGAGACAGGGAGAGAGACACAGCGCTGATGATCACTGCTCTTAAAAAGTTTATTGACGCCTAAATTAACTTAAAATGCAGAAATCTGCCGGCAGAATATGCAGTTTGGATTATTTAGATGAAAAACACCTACCAGCTGCTGCGGTGAACCGCTGCTGATGAAGGGATCCCTACTGTCGGCGCATCCCTGGTATGTGGGGGTCTGAGCGGCTCCGACAGAAAAAATATTGAAGGCAGGATAATAATCTGAATGAACTGACTGCACTGATTACGTTTTCAGGTGTATTTTCTCACTTAAACACATATTAAAACTACTTTATTCCCACTGATCACAGCAAATATAGCTGCAAGGCAGAGAAAGGATAGTGAAGCTCCGCCCAACGCGCCTCAGACACACTTTTGCAGCCAGAGCAGCAAAACTGCTTCAGCCCCGCGTCAGTACTAACTGGTACAAGCAGCAAAAATGAAGCAGCAGACGCGATTTTGCTGCTTTTGCTGCGTGAACGTAGCATAACTGCACAAAGATCGCCACTGTGCTAGCAACGAGAATGCTTTTAACTGGGGGGTGTAGCAGTTCTCGCCGTAAAGCAAGACTGACTCTCACGAGACTTCTGAGCCTGTGGGTGCGGGTCGGTGCTCCTGCAGTTGCAAGTGCGGTATTTCCCCCACAGACCACCAGGGCGGCCGAGAATACCTTTGTTCAACCTGAAATGACTCATTTAGTCATCCATAACGTTATGGAACACATTAATTAACTGAAAAATGTTGCATAGTGTCCCTTTAAAGGAACATCTTCCACAGCTGCATCCAGGAGGTTTGTGCTGCAGTACATCTGCTGACAGACAGGGGGCAGACTGATCCGTCCTCCTAATCCACAACCAACCGCAAAGCAAATCCAGAAGAACCCTCTCTGGTTCTGAGCCCAGTTTCTCTGAGCTTCACCTCTGGATCACAGAAAAGCTGCGGCCGTTTCCGCAAGGTGAAGGTTCCTGTTCTCAGGGAACGTCCTGCAGGAAGCGTTATCTAAGACAGGAAGCGGACATTCCAGGCCTGAACAAACAATTCATTCAGGAAAAGGAAGAGCGTGCGCTTCGACTCAGGAGCAGACAGGAGAAGGTTTTACTCACCACCTCCAGAATCTTCTCCTCCATCTCGTACATGGTGCAGTCCTGCAGTCAGAGAAACATCCATCAGACTAACAAACAATCCCAGAACTGTTCTAACAGAACCAGAAATCACCAGGGAGGGAGATGACCCTGCAGGAGTTTATCTCCTCTGACTGTTTTCTCTGGAGCGCAGGAAGCTCACAGATGCAGTTTTTAGGACATGGTGAGGAGGAGCAGCCGTCAGCAGCCACAGAACTCTCCTTCTCCAAAGCTGGAAATGTTGGAGGTTGGCAGGAGGAAGAGGAGCAAATTGTCGTTGGGAAAATAAATATTTGAGAAATAACAGCCTTTAGGAGAGTGAAAGCAGAAGGCGGAGACACGGAGGGCTCTTCCCGCGGTTGGAAAAATAACAGCTGGCTGTAAACGGGCTGACAGGATGATTGCATGACGGCGCAGGCCGGAGACGCCTCCCAGATGTCTGCAGAGACATGCAGGGAGGCGACGCGGAGCAGTAAATATCCAAACCGCCGCTGGGAGAGGGGAGGGGGGTGGAAAGCTGCTTCAAACTGAACGCTGGAGCAGCGGGAATAAAGCATGCGGAGAAGCAAACATCACGGGGTCAAATCTAAGACCTTTCCTGTTTACACAGCTTTCATCATCAGCTGCTGTAAACAGAAGCCGTCTGCTGCGTGTTCAGGGCGGCGGACATCACTGACCTTCTGCACGGTGGAGGTCAGCTCAAGGCACAGCTGGATGATCCTTCCTCGGGTGGACGTGAAGTCGCCGGAGCCCGTCAGAGGAGACCTGAAAAACAAGATCCGTGTCATAACGACAGTTCATCTCCGGATAAATCACTTCAACTGCCACCAAAACACCCCAATCTGTGTCTAAAATAACCGATGACTGATGAGGTCTGAGTGGTTCCATGAGGAACGTTCAGAGACTCTTAAACATTCCTGAACATGTCAGGCAGCCTGAATATCTCCTTCAGCCACCAAAGATCTGCACACGTTCAGGATCTGAACATTTCATGGCTTTAATCAAGAGAAAAACACTCTGATGCCTGCCTGTTCTAAGAACGAATCACTTCATGTGTTTAGTAAAGAACCAGTTTATGTATTTACCAAAAATCATTTCAATTCAAAGACGAATCGTTTTGTGCATTTAGAGAAGAATCATTTTGTGCATTTAGAGAAGAATCATTTCGCTTACATTTAGAGAAGAATCATTTCTCTTGCATTTGGAGAAGAATCGTTTCGTGCATTTAGAGAAGAATCGTTTTGCTTACATTTAGAGAAGAATCGTTTCTCTTGCATTTAGAGAAGAATCGTTTCGTGCATTTGGAGAAGAATCGTTTCGTGCATTTGGAGAAGAATCATTTCGTTCATTTGGAGAAGAATCGTTTTGTGTATTGAGAGAAGAATCGTTTTGTGCATTTAGAGAAGAATCGTTTCTCTTGCATTTAGAGAAGAATCGTTTCTTTTGCATTTGGAGAAGAATCGTTTCTCTTGCATTTGGAGAAGAATCGTTTCTCTTGCATTTGGAGAAGAATCGTTTCGTGCATTTGGAGAAGAATCGTTTCGTGCATTTGGAGAAGAATCGTTTCGTGCATTTGGAGAAGAATCGTTTCGTGCATTTGGAGAAGAATCGTTTCGTGCATTTGGAGAAGAATCGTTTCGTGCATTTGGAGAAGAATCGTTTTGTGCATTGAGAGAAGAATCGTTTCGTGCACTTAGAGAAGAATTGTTTCGTGCATTTAGAGAAGAATCGTTTCGTGCATTTAGAGAAGAATCGTTTCGTGCATTTGGAGAAGAATCGTTTTGTGCATTTGGAGAAGAATCGTTTCGTGCATTTAGAGAAGAATCGTTTCGTGCATTTAGAGAAGAATCGTTTCTCTTGCATTTGGAGAAGAATCGTTTCGTGCATTTGGAGAAGAATCGTTTCGTGCATTTGGAGAAGAATCGTTTCGTGCATTTGGAGAAGAATCGTTTTGTGCATTGAGAGAAGAATCGTTTCGTGCACTTAGAGAAGAATTGTTTCGTGCATTTAGAGAAGAATCGTTTCGTGCATTTAGAGAAGAATCGTTTCGTGCATTTGGAGAAGAATCGTTTTGTGCATTTGGAGAAGAATCGTTTCGTGCATTTAGAGAAGAATCGTTTCGTGCATTTAGAGAAGAATCGTTTCTCTTGCATTTGGAGAAGAATCGTTTCGTGCATTTGGAGAAGAATCGTTTCGTGCATTTGGAGAAGAATCGTTTCGTGCATTTGGAGAAGAATCGTTTCGTGCATTTGGAGAAGAATCGTTTTGTGCATTGAGAGAAGAATCGTTTCGTGCATTAGGAGAAGAATCGTTTCGTGCATTTAGAGAAGAATCATTTCGTGCATTTAGAGAAGAATCGTTTTGTGCATTTGGAGAAGAATCATTTTGTGCATTTAGAGAAGAATCGTTTCTCTTGCATTTGGAGAAGAATCGTTTCGTGCATTTGGAGAAGAATCGTTTCGTGCATTTGGAGAAGAATCGTTTTGTGCATTGAGAGAAGAATCGTTTCGTGCATTTGGAGAAGAATCGTTTCGTGCATTTGGAGAAGAATCGTTTTGTGCATTTAGATAAGAATCGTTTTGTGCATTTGGAGAAGAATCGTTTCGTGCATTTGGAGAAGAATCATTTTGTGCATTTAGAGAAGAATCGTTTTGTGCATTTAGAGAAGAATCGTTTCATGCATTTAGAGAAGAATCGTTTCTCTTGCATTTAGAGAAGAATCATTTCTCTTGCATTTAGAGAAGAATCGTTTCTCTTGCATTTAGAGAAGAATCATTCCTGTATTAAACATTTAGTGCATTAAAAGAATCCGTTTAAGATACTGGGCTAAAATTATGAGTGAAATGGTGAAAATTGTTCATATTAATTTACATGGATCCTTGATGTCTGGCGAGTGCCTGTCTGCAAACAGCAGCCAACAAAAAACTGTTCTATATCTTAACCTTTGCTGCCAGAAAAAATATTCATCTGCAGACGGTCAGAGACAGAAAATTCCTTCTGTCTGCGGTTGGTGTAAAATTATTTTTGAACTAATCCCTTTGGAATATCTAACCAATGTCATACATCACAGCAAAGACCAGTTTTACAGAGTATTCGCCCATTTTTGGACTATATTGGACTGGGAATCTCCTCCACTCTATTAGAGGACTAGCTATGAGCCTGAAGAGTATATTTAATTCTATTCAGTTTATTTCTATAGCTCCAATTCACATCATGTCATCTCAGGTCACTTTATAGATCTAGATCAACCAGATCATCCAGTCAGATTGATTCAAAGTTTTCTATCTAAGGAAAACCAGCTGATTGCATCGACTCATTGACTCTTCAGCAATCCCTCACACTAAGCATGCTTGTAGCGACAGTGGAGAGGAAAAACTCCCTTTGAACAGGAAGAAACCTCCAGCAGAACCAGGCTCAGTGTGAGCGGCCATCTGCTGAGGCCCACTGGGGTTCAAGGAGACAGAAGCAGACATAGAAAAAGAAGCATAGATACAAAAGGCAACTGTCAACCAGCTCCACAGGCGGCCCCGTCCAGGAAACACACAGCCAGGCAGACGAGCTCCGAGCCAGCTCCCATGTCAGAGGATGAAGAGAGCACATCCAGTTAGTCACAGTCAGAGAAACAGGACTACACTGGAAAACAGGCCAAGCTCCAACATCTAGAATGTTAATTTGTCGTGTATGTTTTGTATCTGTTCTGTTCCGTATCTTATATGATAGATACTGTCTGTTGAAACACAGAAAATGCAATATAAAAAGATGTTTTCAGTCGTCAGGTTTCACCTGCAGCTCAATACAGATAAAACACCTGAACACCTGGCAGGTGGCTCTGCAGATGATCTAACACGTCGCTGAAACAGCAGCAGCTGCAGAGACTCAGGAATGTAATTTACCTGAGAGTCCAGCTGCAGGTGGCCTCCTCACCTGGGAGGGAAGCAGAAGAGCAGCAGAGAAACGCGTCTGGTTGAAGCTTTGTCTGACAGTCAGAGGAACACATGTTGATGTTTCCTTACTGGTTTTAAACCAGCAGCGTCATCTGGGTTTCATGACTGGGATGTTTGGGAGATTCCTCCAGAAGAAAACAAGCCGTCACCATGACAACCGGCCCATATCAGTCAGATGTTTGTGTTTCTGTGTAAACTGTTGCTGTCGACCGACTCGTCGTCTCGGCTGCAGGGATCCGGTTTTACTCTGAGGCCTCGGAGGAAACCGATTGGATCAAACTTCTAACCAGAAGCTAACCAGGTCATACGGATCCGCCACCCAGCCGGACCTCGCAGGATCCGAAACATCGGACCTTTCCCGCTGGTTCTTACAGATGATGAGGGGGCGGTAATATGTCAGAAACTATCGGACAATTTCAACGAGCATTTAAAGCTCCAATGTTTCGGGATTTCAGGGATTTACCGACAGAAACGTCATCAAGCTTTATGTTTGCGTTACCTTAGAAACCGCTGTTTATAATGACATAGCAGTGGGGGGGGGGCGTTTCAACGAGATTGCAGCAGTCAATCTGCAAAGGTAACGTGTCCCCGTGGCGCTAAGGAGCCACAGCAGGAGCTCAGGAGGAGAACCGAGGAGCACAGCGTAGGATCGGAGAAGCCTGAAGCGTTGAAGGCGGCGGAGACGCTACGACCGACCCAGGAAGTAACTAGAGACAGTAGAAGCAGGATGCTGAAGGTGATGGAGAGTCTAAAGCTGACTAAGGTGTGTCCTCTATAGTTTCACCTGTCCAACCAGGCCAGCAGGCTCTTGGCGGCGGCAATCAGCTCCACCACGGCGCTCAGGAACTCGTTGGAGGGCTGATGGGAGCTCTTGCTCTGGTAGGCCGGGTTCTTCCTGCGCTGCGCCACGGCGCTGCTCAGGTTGTGATGCGCCGTCCTCATTTTACCCACCAGGGTCTTCAGACAGTCGGACTCCACGCCGTGGTTCTGTTGGGAAACAAGGACAGGTGACCGGCTTGGAGACAGCTGATTGGACGGACAGTGGCGGCCTAATCAGGAGGTTTGTTTTTGTTCCAATTAAAGCCGAACGTTGGGCAGAAACGGCGGATGTCGTGAACGGTCCGATCTTCTCACTGCGTAGACCTTCTGATGAGGTCCACCCGCTTCTGAACGCTTCAGGTGTTCTGATGGTCCGACGGACTGAAAAAGTCCAGCGGAGCAGCAGGAACATCAGGACAGCCTGAAGCTTCCAGGATGGAGGTCCAGTGACGTGCAGAGGGGTGGGGGGCCTCTCCGACGGCAGGGAGGGGCCCCATCTGTTTCCTGCTGGCCGAGTCCAACAGGAAATCCATGTGGAACGCACGCAGCAGACCTCTGATTGTTTCAGGTCCGATGTGACAGAAACCTAACGGGCTCAGAACCAGACGCTGGGTTAGACCGGACCTTTTCAGAAAAAAAAAACCCTGATAACTGGAAAACAATCAGACATATCTCTGTTGTTCTGCATTTATCCAGCACTGGCTCCGCCCCCCTGACATGAATGCGATAAAAAAAAAACAAAAGATAATTTTTCTGTACGAGGGTTGCACAATCTGTTTAGAAAATGATGTCTACCTGCCGCGTTTCTACCTGGAAACTAAACATAGGGAGAACAGCAAGGCCAACGGAGGGCTAAAAGGGACAAAATTTAATAAACCAATGTGCCATTAAATAATTAAATTTATAATTAAAGTCATTTCTTAATAAATTCACGTAAGTATACGTTTCATCTCATTATTTCCATCTTTATTTAGTTAGAATTTTATTGCAACTTATTATAAAATAACTGAAAGTGTCAACTTTATTTATTAAAACTCAATGGGCGGGACTAGTGAGGCTTCCAGAGAAACCCTGATGTCTGATTGGTTGATTCTCCCCGAGCAAAAAAAAAGTCTTCCTGCTTTTCTTTTACTCTAAATTCAATATTATCACCAAAAAGGAAATAAATTATTTTAAAAAAACATGTTGAAATATATTAACCGCACAGATTTATTTGTAAAAATGAGCCGATATTTATTATTTTAGAAGGAACGTTTAATTATTAATGGACTATTTTTATTTTATATTATTTCACCATAGATTTATTTGTTTAATTTCCTCCCTAAAGGCACCTGAACCTGAGTGATGTAGAGCAGAACAAGCTTTGGATGAAGACGGCAGAAAAACCTGAATGATGACTAATAGAATAACGTTCGTTACCGGAAAGATCCCTGAGTGGGAGGTTTACTCTCATGAGAGGCGGCGCGCTGAGGGACGTTCTTGTTATCATAAACCGTAGGAATTTATCTGAAGCAAACATCCCTCTAACTAAAGTTCAACCAAAGCATCTCGTCCTAAAACAGATAAACATGTTAAAGGTTCCTCAGATCAACACGTTGCTGCAGCTTCAGCTGTAAACAGACAAGTTTACTCAGTAAATAAATCCTCCCTCACAGATCAGCTACAGCTGATTCTAGACACACAGATCTAGAGTTTTAAAGGGTGTGGGGTTATTACAATAACTTAGAAAATATTTTTTTTTAATAATTAATTGAAAAGATGTAATAAAATGTTTTAGCAGAATTCAAATAAAGAAACTTTTATTTTTTTAATTCTCACTTCATTGGAGAAAATGACAGAAATGTGCTTAAAGCCTTTAGGAGAAAAAAATAGAGTTTAAAACATTTTATCAGATGAAAAAAGAGAAAATCAGATGAAGTTTATTTTAAATGTCACTAATTTGTTTTCCTTCAGTCCTAAACTTAAGAGATTTTTATGGAGTGAATTTATTTCCATTATTGTTGAAAGCAAAAGACGCATTCTGTAAATAGAAATTTGAAAAAAATATTTAATCCTGAAAAAAAAAAAATGGAAAAAATCAAAACTTTCAATCCCAAAAAAAATAATAATAAAGTTCAGAGAATAAATTTGCTGTTTTCTCAGATTGTATTATTTCTAATTACTTAAGTGCAATTTAGCAACAGAATAAAAAATAGATAAAAATCTGAGAAATTAAAACTTTGAAAATTATTATTTTTTAAATGTTAAAAAAAAAACAGCAAGAAATTTTTTTTATTATTTCCATTTACAGAACATGATCTTTGCATGGAGCAGTAACAGAACAAAATTCATTTTCATCTTTCCCTACAAATACTAATAAAATATTAAAACAAGGTAAATTTTCACATTTCAGTGCAACTTTAAATTAATTTTTTTTTTTTTTGTTTAAGTCGTAGGAAAGCGGCCGTTCCAACCGTTGCATTTCAGAATTCTCCCGACTTTACGCGAGTGAATAAAGTGAATGTGATTGGTCGATTATCAAGGGGGCGGGATTATTGTGGTGGAAGGTTTACAAGCAAGTTTGGTTGTGGCCAGTTTGTGGGAAGCATCTTGCTAACCAGTTAGCAACTTAGTGCTAGCAGGTTCCCAATGGGAAATTCCATTGGGACCAAGTAGCACTAAATTGGTGACTTAGAAACGACGCTGTCAAGGAACGCTATGGACAGCGGAAACATGCAAGAGGAGGAGAGTTTAGTGTCGGAGGTCGTGGATGAGTCTCCTCCGTTCTCCATTTTTTATTTAGAGGAGGAAAGCGGGGACGAAGATGTTGTGGAAGAGGACGCCAGGGCGGCAGAAGCTTGGTTTGGTGTAGAAGGCTTCCAGCCGTCCATGTTTGAGCCCTTGCCTCGCAACGCTGCCAGTTCTGGTAGCTCTACGCCTGCCGAAGACACAGACGTCCATCCCCGTGAACACTGGGACGCAACTCAATGGGAAAGGAAAGGATTCTGGTTTCAACCGTTGCGTATATTAGCTGCGACACATGAATCAAGATGCTATGACTGAAAACATTTGATTGACAGATGACCGTTGATATATGATTGGATGAATTTAGGTGTTCAGGCTGACGTAGAACTAACTGGCCTGAAGAAGATAATGGAAAAAAAAAACTGATTTTAAGACAGGATTTTTTTTAAATAGAAATTTTCAAACTTTTGCGACGATATGGTCTGATAAAGATAACATTTATATTCATGTTTAAACCAGAATGATTTGACATTTAAATCTGATTATCATATGACTTTAAAGGGGATCTGGGCTAAAGCCCCCGGTGCTTTCGCAGCCTAAAAACGGCCCAAAGCTTTGATGCTGTTTATTTCCTCATTAAAAGGTAACGGAGGATCAACTGGATCAGAACTCTGCTGATTCTCAGCTCTTCCACCATCCTCATCTTCATCCTCATCTTCATCACACACACACGGTACCAACCAGAGAGCAGAGCAGGTCCACAGCCTCCAGAAGCAGCTCCTGGTGTCCGACCCGCGCCATGCCCAGCGCCAGCAGCTCCTGGTGGCTCATCCTCAGCAGCTTCTCGCCGTCCACCTGCTGCTGCTGGAAGGACGGGATGTACTGCTGCAGACAGTCGTCCAGACCTGAGACAGAGGAGACACGGAGCTTTAAGACAGCAGAACCACCTGGAGCAGGAGGTCCAAACCTCTGAACGATGAGTTCTGAGGATTTGATGTTCCCCGATCCGGATTCTGACTGAAACCAAACAGAGTTTCTCTTTCTGATCCACTTCAGCTCTGGGAGCAAACCGCTACAGAGTCAATATTAACCCCATCATGCCCCGCCCAACAGAACCAGGGCCAACCTGGACCCAAACCATCATTCAACACATTTTTAATGTGGTTTTTTGCTGGTTCCTTTACTTCAAAGCTGCTCCAGGCCTAAACAACAAGGTTTAAAACCCATTGGTACCTTTACCCATATAAGGACTTCCTCTCATTCTAGTTCATCCAATCTCTGTCCAACCTTCAGCAATACCAGGAGAGCTTCATGCATGAGAATAGGGCTGAAACAGTTAACTGGATTAATTGATTATTGAAATAATCGTCAACTAATTTAGTAATCGAGGTGGTTCTACCTTTCTTATACCTGATCTAAAATACTTTATTTATTCTGAGCGATTTTCTGAATTTCTGCTGCTATAGGCTTAGACTGCTGGAGGACTGGATGATCTGGTTAAATTGTAAAACGACCTGAGATGACATGATGTGAATTGGAGCTATAGAAATAAACTGAATTTAATTTAATTAATCGTTAACTGGAGTATAGAGATTGTAAAATATGCCATTAGCTGACAGAGCGACCCACTTAGAGCAGGAATTGTAAACAAGATTTAAAAAAAAAATTGTAAACATTTTGCATTTAAGATTAAAAAACATTTGCATCTATTAAGCTGCTCTATCAGATTTCATTTCGTTAAAATCCTCTTTAAGGAACCTTCGGCCGTCCAATTATTAATTGATAAATCGGAAAAATATTCAACAGATTAATGGATTTGCTAAATAATCGTTAGTTGCAGCTCTAGACTGGAATGTTTCTGGAATAACTCCTGCTGTTTTCCTGCTTCCTGCTGCAGGAGAAGAATCACGAGGATCCAGAACCAGAACAGGGTGGAGCTAAAGACCCAACAGCAGCTCCCACCCTGAGCCTGACACTGGGGGTCCGGGTTCTGAGCGGGTAATGACTGTTGGACCTGCCCAGAACCTTCTGTTCCTGCAGCAGAACCGGACCTTAGAGCTCGGTCCGGTCCGGCCGACAGAGACCGGAGGCTGGCCCATAAACCCGCTTTGACTGGTTCTGCCATCCATCCAGAACCCGATGATCCAGCTGTTCTGTCTCTCAGGGAGACGCCGGCTGGTTCTGTGGCGCCGTTCTGAGCCCGACCCTAAACTCTGACCTCTGACCCCGTATGCAGCGGGGATCAATAAAGCTCCAGAAAGAGTTCCCAGATCCTCCTGTTCTGACCCATGAGACCCGGATCCGCTCGGATCAACAGAACCACCCAAACGGCATCAGAACCGCAGCTTAAACACCAGAAAGCAGAACCAGAACTGGTCTGAGTCAACATCCAGCAGCCGCTCAGCTGGAGGCCGACCGGCGCCAAATGGTTCCACCGGGTCGCTGCTGTGAGAACAACTGGTCCGATCGTTAAAGCGGGTCAACAGATGGTCGACCGGGATTCCCTGCAGACCGACTGGGAGGGGAACCGGCCCGTTCTGACCCCGCCTCCTTCCTGCAGAGTCTGACCTTCAGGTTCAAACTGACCCAGTTAGACGGTTCTGGTAGAACCCGGTTTTTCTATCAATACAGTCAATTGATTCAGAAAAAGAAAAGTTCTGCAGAATTTTGAAAACAATTTGAATGAATATAAAACGACACCAGAACCAGAACAGAACCACCGTTTCATCTCGGATCAGAACCATTTCCAGTCCAGACGTTTCTAATCAGCTGCTTGTTTTCCTCAAAGTTCTGAAAAACCCAGAAGTTCGTCTGCAGAGGAGGAACCGGTGGAACCGGTTCTGACTCCTTGAAGCTCAGGTCCAGATCCCAGAACCAGAACCCACCAAGAACCACTGGAGGAAAACTGAGCAGAAATTCACAGAATATTCCGGTTTCTGGACCAGAACCGGTAGCAGGTTCTAACTGTAGAACCTGTTTAATGAACCGGAAGAAAGCGACTAGAACCGAAACAAGCAGAACATCTGTCACCAGCGGACCCCTCCGGGTCCAGAACATTCTGGCTGGTTCTGTTGGGCTGCAGAGGCCTGATCCATTTGGTTCTGGACGTCTCTGGGCCGCAGGTTCCTGTGGGATGTTCTGTCGGTACTGATAGGATCCGGGTCTGGAGGAACTTGAACTGAAACTTTCCGTTTCTACAAGGATGGATCCGTATTCTGTGTTTGGATCAGAACCAGCAGGACAAACACCAGAACCACCTGATCTGATTGAAACCAGTGTTTGTTTATGGAGCAGGTCGGCACCGCACCGCTGAACGCAGACCCGATCCACTGAACCCTCCCATTTGGGTCCAGGAGGTGGTTCTACTGTTCCAGTAAACGGGTCGGAGCAGAACGGGTCGTTTGAAGGTTTCTGATCCGCCCTGAGGGCTATTTATAGCTCCAACAGAACCATCGGCGGGCCGGGCCCTGTCCAGGAGGAAGCAGGATTTCCTCCAGACCCGAACCAACAGGAACCGACCCGCTTCGGTCCGGATCATGTCTGGTTTCTCTGGGAGGTCGGCTGATCGAAGGGATCAACCATCAGAACCACTGGTTCGTTTAGTTTCGGGTCAGAACCAGAACTGGCAGGTCGCAGCTGGTTCCGCTCCCTCCTGATGGAGTTTCTGTAACGGCGGCGCCGTGCCTCCGGGGCGTTAAACCTGTCGGGTCATCAGCTGAGGTGTTCCTGCACCTGTCAGGGAACCAGAAGAATGCGGACCCGTCTGAACATGTCGGAGCTTCAGCGCCAGCAGCTCTTCCAGTTCCACGTCGGGAACAGCGGATCTAGCTCCGCTGTTCTAGGATGTTCTGTTGATCCGTGGGTCCGGTTGGATCTGGTGAACTGGAAAGTGACCTGAGATGACATGATGTGAATTGGAGCTATAGAAATTTCTATTTGCTATAGTTTTTTTTCTCAACTTATGGGACAAAAAGGACCCCATAATAAACAGATGCTACAAAAAACTTTATTACCAAACCAACATAAACATTAACGATGGATGGTATGGAGTTCAATCCTCCACCTTTTTTTTTTTTTAACAATTTTTAAAATCAAATTTGAAAATGTTTAATCTGTAAAATAAAAATGAAAATAAATAAATAAATAAAAAATCTAAAGAATCTGAAAAATAAAAAAGTTGAAAAAGCAAAATATGAGAAAAACCTTTTGAAAGGTAATTTAAAATCTCTTCTTTGATTAAACAGTTTTTAATTTCCATTTCCGGATGGCATTTTTTTCTTTTTTTTTATGTGTTTACTTGCAATAAAATGGAACAAAATTAACTCCATTCTATCCACTTTTAAACTTTAGTTTACTTTGTTAATACATTGTTGTTGTTTTTTTGTTTAAATTATGACCTGTTTGTTTACCTTCTGTTTTTTTTATTTTATTTCCATTTATAAACCACGTTCTTTTCTTGCAACAATAATGGATCAACATTCCCTCCATAGAGCAGCAGACGGAGGAAGCAGCCTCACATCAGCTTCACCAATCGTCCCATTAAGGAGCAGCAATATCGGCCCAAAGCCGGCCAGCTGGCAGCTTCTGTAGGCTCTAATTCAGTTCAATTCAATTCTATTCAGTTTATTTCTATAGCTCCAATTCACATCATGTCATCTCAGGTCACTTTCCAGTTCACCAGATCATCCAGTCAGATTGATTCAAAGTTTTCTATCTAAGGAAAACCAGCTGATTGCATCGACTCATTGACTCTTCAGCAATCCCTCACACTAAGCATGCTTGTAGCGACAGTGGAGAGGAAAAACTCCCTTTGAACAGGAAGAAACCTCCAGCAGAACCAGGCTCAGTGTGAGCGGCCATCTGCTGAGGCCCACTGGGGTTCAAGGAGACAGAAGCAGACATAGAAAAAGAAGCATAGATACAAAAGGCAACTTTAAAAGGCCCCTTATTTAAAGAAAACATATTAAATATACCTAATGCAGATACATTTATATATATGTAGTCACTCTACATGGATACTCTAAAATTAAACATTTTTATCAAAAATATTTTATTTCTAAGTCTGGATTTTATTATAGAAAAAAATGGTGAAAATTCTTCAAGCAACACAGTCAGTTTAATTCATTTTTTTCCAGCATCATAATCAAATGTACATTTCTTATAATAAATCTAACTTGTTATTATGAAGGAGCTCCTCACTTCCTGTTGGTTGGACCAATAGAAACGCTCGACTCTGAAGGTGGGCGGAACATGGCTGGACTAGATGTTTTAGGAGAAACGCAGCATCATTAGAATTTGAATATCTGCTCAGTTTGTGAAGAATTAAAAATAAAAACAGCTGGAGTGGACCGGTCCCACAGCTGGACCTGGAGTCTCCTTCCAGACGGGCCTGTTAGCCGCTGCTCAGAACTTCTGGTTCCACCCTGAAAACTTCTGCAGGTCATTTGTGTTTTTCAGCATCCAAATAAGATGCAAAGCTGAGAGCCACAGCAGGAGGCTCAGCCTGAACACGTCCCTGCAGAAAGGTCCGGAAACGACCGGAACCACTTCCTCCACCGGCCCAAAAGCTTCCAGAACACAGCTGGAGGTCCAGATCCGAAAGCTGAAGGAGGAATGGGCACCAGGCAGCGGTTCTTTGGGGTCAACTAAGATCAGCCACCACAGGTTCTGAACTCATTGGATCAGAACCGTCTGTGTCCAAAACCAGAGCGAGCAGAAGAGCTGCCATGGTTCTGCAGAACAGGGAGACTGCCAGAACCTCCCAGAACCTCCCAAAACCTCCCAGAACCCTCCAGAACCTCCCAGGGTTGGTTTCCTCCTTGTAGAAAGGGCTTTAAGTGTTGGGAGAATGAACTGGGAGGATTACTGGAAGAACTGGATTTTAGTCTGGGAACTATTCCAGCCTGAATGGACGGTGAGAAACAGACAGCGGTCCGAGACGGGCAGGAACCATAGGGTCCATTTGGTTCTCCCTCTTCAGAACCAGCAGAATCGGTGACATTCATACTGTGGTAGAAAATATTAGTTCTTCTGGACTCCAACCTTCAGCAGATGTTCTGGTTCTGATGGATTATCAGTGTTCTCACTCTGCTCTGATGAGCAGAACCTGATTGGTACCAATAATAATGCAACGCCTCCTTAAAGGTCCGAGTCCAAAGTAAAAACCAACAGAACCAGAACAACCAAGAGGTAGAACCTCCTTTGACCCAAACCAGAACCACTAAACTCAGTCTCACTATTTGGCAGCCTCACCTCTCATCCAGTCCTCCACCTGTTTATCATACAGTCTCACTATTTGGCAGCCTCACCTCTCATCCAGTCCTCCACCTGTTTATCATACAGTCTCACTATTTGGCAGCCTCACCTCTCATCCAGTCCTCCACCTGCTGCGGGCTCCACCCGCTGACCGCCTCCATGACTTCCTGAGCAGGTCTGCTGAACCAGGCAGGATCAGGCAGGGTTCAGACCTTCTACTCTGACATCTTCTGCTCCAAATCCACTCCAGAAATTTCCACTTAGAGTCCGGATATTAAAAGCAGTCCTGTGGAGGTTCGTGGAGCCGCTCCAGTCGATGTTTCTCCTTTTCAAACAGTCTAAACTTCAGATAAAAGTTCAGGTAAAGTTCAGGTGAACTGGGTCAGAACTTTTCCCGCCGCTCCGGGACCATAAAGCCCATTAAACTGTGAGTAGAGGTTGTGGGTTCGGAGGGAAAGTCCATCAACGGTTTGCTCAGAGGTTGGAGCAGCAATCAGCAGCAATCAGCCCCTCCGCTCCGCTGCTGCCCGTCCTAATGCTCACCCAGCCGCGCGCTGATTGGGTGTCACCTTACAGCGAGTAGACACGCCCCTTTGCTCTTTCCTCTAGTCACGTGACACCCATCGATCCCACTCAGTTGTTCGATGTAAACAAACCATTTTGTACCACTTCTGTTAAACCCTGTTTAGTTTTTGGGTTTTCTGAAGGATTTTTGTTCTAAACAAAAAAAAAAATCTTCTAAAATGCCGCTTTACTCTTTGATCACTCTGGTTTTACTTTATTTTCCGTTTCTGTTTTTTCTCCACACCTGGACCCAGACCTCAGTCCACATCTCCCCAGTTGATCCCGGTTCGGGTTCTGACTGGTCTCCCCACCTTCATCAAACCTGAACTGAAGCAGATTGGAGCAGAAACACTGCCATCTGCTGGCAGAAACAGCAGCTGCAGTTCAACATGCCATGATCTGCTTATCTGTTCTCCATTTTTCGCTGGGGGGCTGAGACACACTTAATATTATCAGCGTTCTGATGGCATTTTAGCCAATTGATTTTTTTTTTTTTTTTATAAAATACATAATTAATGTGCACAAATAAAGAATAGTTGTATTAACCATACATGGAAACATAGTCTTATGTCTTAGGCAGCTGCCTAGTATGGCCTAATGGTTGGATTTCTTTCTGAGAATTAGGAATAATTTATTGTGAAGTATTTTTTATTTTTTTTTTACACATTAATTAGTTTTATTGATGAGGTGCAACACATAGATATACAGTTAATATAAACAAACACAAAAAGCAAAAACCTAAAATGAACGAATGAAGATCACTGTGGCATTATTAAACAATATGATAGAGATATTATACACCCCCCCACCCCACCCCCACCAAAGGAACATGTTTAATCCAGGTGTGTCCACTAATTAGCATCATATATGTCTACAGTCTAGTAACCAGTCAGTGGGCTTATATATAAGGCTACAGGTATTCACTGTGCTGTTCGGTGACATGGTGTATACCGCACTTAACATGGACCAGAGGAAAAGAAAGAAAGAGTTCTCATGTTATTGTCTACTTTTAAGGCTAGGCTTAAAACTTTCCTTTTTGATAAAGCTTCTAGTTAGAGTGGCTCAGGTTATCCTGATCTATCTCTATAGTTCTGCTGCTATAGGCTTAGACTGCTGGAGGACATAGGGACCCCTTTTTCATCATTCTGCTTCATTCTATCTATTCTCCCACTCTGCAGAATCTGTTAGTTCAATCTCTAACGTTCTGCTCTCTCTGCTTTTTCTCATAGTAGCTTCATCTGGTCTGTTCCTGTTTGGCTGTGACTCCATCCTGGAGAGAAATATCAGCTGTGCTGCTGCCATCAACACCTTTGTTTCTAGATGTTGGAGCTTGGCCTGTTTTCCAGTGTAGTCCTGTTTCTCTGACTGACTAACTGGATGTGCTCTAGTCTCTTCATCCTCTGACATGGGAGCTGGCTCGGAGCCTTGGATAGAAAACTTTGAATCAATCTGACTGGATGATCTGCTTGAATTTTCTCTTTAAAGTGACCCGAGATGACATGTGTTTGAATTGGAGCAATAGAAATAAACAGAATTTAAACTGAATCAAAGATAAAGACTATTACATCATCTCTTCTATGAACACTAACCTACTGAGCATCTTTGGAAGGAGCGGAAACAGGCCGTACGGAAAAGGCAGTTTTTAAAGCTGAGGTTCATGGAGCCGTTTGCTGATGATGAGGGGAACAGAACGGCTGCTGGGAGGAGCAGAGGGCTGAGTGACAGGAACCGGAACCAGAGATTGACTCTAAAGGCTGGACAACTAAACATTATGTTAAAGTTACCATCATTTTTGTCCAGGTCTATTTGATGAGTTTATTTTTTAAATCATTCTGTTGAAAAATGATTGAAAAAAATTTAAATTTGTTCATTTAAAAATAAATATTAGTTTTTATGTTCGAATCAAGTTATGTCAGTGTTTTTTGTTAGTTTTTTTTTAAATGAAGGGAACCAACAATTGTCTCAAAGTGTTTATTTATTTCTGTTTTGTCTCATTCAGTGGGAAAAGTCTGAGGAAAACTTTGCTGAAATAAAAATGACTTTGGAGAGGATATTTTATTATGATTAAGCATGGGAACGAATGAATGAACACAAACATGATTATTCGTCTTGCTTTCTTTCTTTTGCAGTCGAGCATGTATCAATAAGAAAATGAATTCAGTAGATTTTATAAAACGGTTTCTAAAAGTTTAATATGTTAATTCAAATTCAACGCTGTCAAAACGACTATGACAAGTTTAATTATTATCTTGCATTTCTTTTTTGACGTTCAGTTGGATGTAATGCTGTATTTTCACCAAAAGATGGTGACAACGAGCTAAACTGCAAAAATGTTTCAGGGTGAAAAATATAGTGGAGGATTTTCACAAATGTTTTGAAAATGCCTGCCCTCTCCAATGTTAAAAACAATGCATAGTCTCAACCCTGCACCCTCTTAAACCCGTGCGAGAGCCCATTTCTCCTTATGCACTGTTTAATAGTTGCTGTTTGCATCGCTAATACAAGCTTACTTTCCAAAAGAAAATGTACAATTTTCCCACTACATCAGACTCACCAAAAAATTATCAACCAGATCAACCAGAATGATTAGGCCCACTTATTTAGATGATCCACCTGGAGAAAGAACATCCTCCACTATAGCTTTAACAGAACAAAGATGGTCTATTAAACTAAATAGTTAGTCTCATGCATGTGATGGAAAAAGCGGGAGTATGAAATTAGAGGAAATTATATAAAAAAATTTAAATAATGTGCAATTGTACTCGGATCTTTGCTCAGAGTGAGCAATCTGTCTGTACTCGGATCTTTGCTCAGAGTGAGCGCTCTGTCAGTACTCGGATCTTTGCTCAGAGTGAGTGCTCTGTCTGTACTCGGCTCTTTGCTCAGAGTGAGTGCTCTGTCTGTACTCGGCTCTTTGCTCAGAGTGAGTGCTCTGTCTGTACTCGGCTCTTTGCTCAGAGTGAGCCCTCTGTCTGCTCTCAGATCTTTGCTCAGAGTGAGCCCTCTGTCTGTACTCAGATCTTTGCTCAGAGTGAGCCCTCTGTCTGTAATCAGATCTTTGCTCAGAGTAAGCCCTCTGTCTGTACTCAGATCTTTGCTCAGAGTGAGCCCTCTGCCTGTACTCAGATCTTTGCTCAGAGTGAGCCCTCTGTCTGTACTCAGATCTTTGCTCAGAGTGAGCCCTCTGCCTGTAATCAGATCTTTGCTCAGAGTAAGCCCTCTGTCTGTACTCAGATCTTTGCTCAGAGTGAGCCCTCTGCCTGTAATCAGATCTTTGCTCAGAGTAAGCCCTCTGTCTGTACTCAGATCTTTGCTCAGAGTGAGCCCTCTGCCTGTAATCAGATCTTTGCTCAGAGTGAGCCCTCTGTCTGTACTCAGATCTTTGCTCAGAGTGAGCCCTCTGTCTGTAATCAGATCTTTGCTCAGAGTGAGCCCTCTGTCTGTACTCAGATCTTTGCTCAGAGTGAGCCCTCTGCCTGTAATCAGATCTTTGCTCAGAGTGAGCCCTCTGTCTGCTCTCAGATCTTTGCTCAGAGTGAGCGCTCTGTCTGCTCTCAGATCTTTGCTCAGAGTGAGCCCTCTGTCTGCTCTCAGATCTTTGCTCAGAGTGAGCGCTCTGTCTGCTCTCAGATCTTTGCTCAGAGTGAGCGCTCTGGCTGTACTCAGATCTTTGCTCAGAGTGAGCGCTCTGTCTGTAATCGGATCTTTGCTCAGAGTGAGCGCTCTGTCTGTAATCAGATCTTTGCTCAGAGTGAGCCCTCTGTCTGCTCTCAGATCTTTGCTCAGAGTGAGCGCTCTGTCTGCTCTCAGATCTTTGCTCAGAGTGAGCGCTCTGTCTGCACTCGGATCTTTGCTCAGAGTGAGTGCTCTGTCTGTACTCGGATCTTTGCTCAGAGTGAGCGCTCTGTCTGCTCTCAGATCTTTGCTCAGAGTGAGCGCTCTGTCTGTACTCGGATCTTTGCTCAGAGTGAGCGCTCTGTCTGTACTCGGATCTTTGCTCAGAGTGAGCGCTCTGTCTGCTCTCGGATCTTTGCTCAGAGTGAGCGCTCTGTCTGTACTCGGATCTTTGCTCAGAGTGAGCGCTCTGTCTGTACTCGGATCTTTGCTCAGAGTGAGCGCTCTGTCTGTACTCGGATCTTTGCTCAGAGTGAGCGCTCTGTCTGCTCTCAGATCTTTGCTCAGAGTGAGCGCTCTGTCTGAACTCGGATCTTTGCTCAGAGTGAGCGCTCTGTCTGTACTCGGATCTTTGCTCAGAGTGAGCGCTCTGTCTGTACTCGGATCTTTGCTCAGAGTGAGCGCTCTGTCTGTAATCGGATCTTTGCTCAGAGTGAGCGCTCTGTCTGTACTTGGATCTTTGCTCAGAGTGAGCGCTCTGTCTGTACTCGGATCTTTGCTCAGAGTGAGCGCTCTGTCTGTAATCGGATCTTTGCTCAGAGTGAGCGCTCTGTCTGTACTCGGATCTTTGCTCAGAGTGAGCGCTCTGTCTGCACTCGGATCTTTGCTCAGAGTGAGCGCTCTGTCTGCACTCAGATCTTTGCTCAGAGTGAGCGCTCTGTCTGTAATCGGATCTTTGCTCAGAGTGAGCGCTCTGTCTGTACTCGGATCTTTGCTCAGAGTGAGCGCTCTGTCTGTACTCGGATCTTTGCTCAGAGTGAGCGCTCTGTCTGTAATCGGATCTTTGCTCAGAGTGAGCGCTCTGTCTGTAATCGGATCTTTGCTCAGAGTGAGCGCTCTGTCTGTAATCGGATCTTTGCTCAGAGTGAGCGCTCTGTCTGTAATCGGATCTTTGCTCAGAGTGAGCACTCTAACTCGGATCTTTGCTCAGAGTGAGCGCTCTGTCTGTACTCGGATCTTTGCTCAGAGTGAGCGCTCTGTCTGTACTCGGATCTTTGCTCAGAGTGAGCGCTCTGTCTGTACTCGGATCTTTGCTCAGAGTGAGCGCTCTGTCTGTACTCGGATCTTTGCTCAGAGTGAGCGCTCTGTCTGTACTAGGATCTTTGCTCAGAGTGAGCGCTCTGTCTGTACTCGGATCTTTGCTCAGAGTGAGCGCTCTGTTAGTAATCAGATCTTTGCTCAGAGTGAGCGCTCTGTCTGTAATCGGATCTTTGCTCAGAGTGAGCGCTCTGTCTGTACTCGGATCTTTGCTCAGAGTGAGCGCTCTGTCTGTACTCGGATCTTTGCTCAGAGTGAGCACTCTGTCTGCTCTCAGATCTTTGCTCAGAGTGAGCGCTCTGTCTGCTCTCAGATCTTTGCTCAGAGTGAGCGCTCTGTCTGTACTCGGATCTTTGCTCAGAGTGAGCGCTCTGTCTGCTCTCGGATCTTTGCTCAGAGTGAGCGCTCTGTCTGTAATCGGATCTTTGCTCAGAGTGAGCGCTCTGTCTGTACTCGGATCTTTGCTCAGAGTGAGCGCTCTGTCTGCTCTCAGATCTTTGCTCAGAGTGAGCGCTCTGTCTGCTCTCAGATCTTTGCTCAGAGTGAGCGCTTTGTCTGCTCTCGGATCTTTGCTCAGAGTGAGCGCTCTGTCTGTACTCGGATCTTTGCTCAGAGTGAGCACTCTGTCTGTACTCGGATCTTTGCTCAGAGTGAGCGCTCTGTCTGCTCTCAGATCTTTGCTCAGAGTGAGCGCTCTGTCTGCTCTCAGATCTTTGCTCAGAGTGAGCGCTCTGTCTGCTCTCAGATCTTTGCTCAGAGTGAGCACTCTGTCTGCTCTCAGATCTTTGCTCAGAGTGAGCACTCTGTCTGCTCTCAGATCTTTGCTCAGAGTGAGCGCTCTGTCTGCTCTCAGATCTTTGCTCAGAGTGAGCGCTCTGTCTGCTCTCGGATCTTTGCTCAGAGTGAGCGCTCTGTCTGTACTCGGATCTTTGCTCAGAGTGAGCGCTCTGTCTGTACTCGGATCTTTGCTCAGAGTGAGCACTCTGTCTGCTCTCAGATCTTTGCTCAGAGTGAGCGCTCTGTCTGCTCTCAGATCTTTGCTCAGAGTGAGCGCTCTGTCTGCTCTCAGATCTTTGCTCAGAGTGAGCGCTCTGTCTGTACTCGGATCTTTGCTCAGAGTGAGCGCTCTGTCTGTACTCGGATCTTTGCTCAGAGTGAGCACTCTGTCTGCTCTCAGATCTTTGCTCAGAGTGAGCGCTCTGTCTGCTCTCAGATCTTTGCTCAGAGTGAGCCCTCTCCTTTCTGTAACTGAGGCAGATCGTCTCTTCTTCAGATCCGCTTCGGATCCGCTGCTTTATTCCGCAGAGAAAACGGACCGTTGAGGTCCAACCTTTCGCTTCGGACGTCTCTACAGGAGCCGGCTGGTCCAGAAGTCCACGCTGGGTTCGGTTCTGGATGGAAACCGTGAAATCAGGCAGGTTTGAACTTTTTCTTCTCTAAAACTGAAGCATTCCGAGTTCTGCTGCAGTTTGTGGTTTAGTTTGTTCAAATTAATGGATTTATCTATTGAACTCAGAATCAGCTGTCTGACCCAGATGTTTGCAGATGTTGTTAGGACTAAGTTCTGCCACTGACTTTTTTTATTTAATGAAAGCTCTCATGGTTTGCCCGCCTTTGATGTGTTGCATATAAAGGATTAAGTTTAGAAAGTTTGTGCTGCCAGACATCCTCCAGTCAGGATCCATCCCGGTCTGTCTGCTATAATCCTGGGAATCATCCAGGGAATCATCCTGGAACCGGTTCCCTCATTCTGGACTGTTGATGAGGGAACTCAGTTCTGCTGAAACCGGTCCTCAGGTTTCACCTAAACAGACAGGATTTCCATTTATTACAGCAGTGAGAAGCAGAATAAGAAAATCTTCAGATTTAACTTCCTAAAATGAATTAAATCTAAGCTGATGACGTTATTTCGGCTCAATGTGAAGAACTGCTTATGAAGGAACTGACTGCTGGCAGGAAGTAACCCACTTATGTAGATTTTAAACGTTTTTCACTTTTTTCTCAAATATTTACCACATCGCAGTAAAAAGACAAGCTAACATTTTCTAACACATCAGCTTCTTTGATGGAAACATAAAAGAAATGTGGAAAAAAAATAAAACTTTTCCTTCCAGATATTTCAGAGCTACAGAGAACTGCTCTTAAATCTTTCACAAACATTTAGAGTCTGTCCTAATCCTGCCTCAGACGAACTAAAGCTGTTTTATTACATTTTTTCAATTTTAAAGTTTGTTTAGTAGAAAGAAAGGAAACCTAAAATGTTCTTATAAACTCAGAGAACGAGATCCCATCAACGTACCGTCTGTGTTTGACAGATCAGATCCATTTTACAGGCTTAAATCACTTTGATATTTATAAGAAAGGACAGTTTGAATCAAAATGAATCTAACTTCAGGTAAACATGTCAGCTCCGTTCCCATTAGTCCGGTTTAATGTTCCGAAGCTGCAGATCTCTGTTCCCAGCAGGAAGCTCCATCATCACTCATCTAAGTCCAGAGTTCATTAAACTCAAATTACTTCTGTTTACTTTTGTAGCCCTGATTCCCAACACTTCATTTCAATGCAGAAAGAACTGAAGCAGAAAGAGGGGGAAAAAGTGGTCCCCATGTCCTCAAGCAGCTTACGCCTATAGCAGCGTAGCTATAGAGATAACTCAGGATAAAACGAGCCACTCTGACTATAAACTTTATCAAAAAGGAAAGTTTTAAGTGATTAGATGGAGCTTGGTTATTCAGGTCTTTATTCCTAAGAAGGATTTTAAATTCTATTCTGGATTTAACAGGAAGCCAATGAAGAGAAGCCAGGATAGGAGAGATATGATCTCTCTTTTTCATTTTCATCAGAACTCTGGCTGCAGCATTTTGGATCAGCTGAAGGCTTTTAACTACAGTTTGTGGACTTCCTGATAGTAAAGAATTACAATAGTCCAGCCTTGAAGTAATAAATGCATGGACTAGTTTCTCATTTCTGCAATATTCTGCAGATGAAAGAAGGAATTTAAAGTCCCTCCAGCAATAGAACCTGCTCTGCTGGTAATCATGGACCAGAACCAGCGTCATCACAGCCATAAATATGGCGTCTGTTCTCTGAGTTATTAGGCGTTAGTCGTTTATGTCTCTGATTTTGTCTCTCTGGGTTCTTGGTGTTTCCTGCTTCAGGGGCTCTGAGTGCTGACCTGTCCGGTTCGACCCACAGCTGAGGCTCCTGAGTAAATCTTACGGTTCCTTAAACTGGGATTAGCTGGGAGATGATGCAGGATTCCAGCGGTCAGGAAGGGGAACAGCGGCGGGGACGGATGACCATTGGCTGATCGCTCTCCTCACCTTCCAGATCTTTCTCTGTGACAGCAGAAGATGTCGGTCGATAACAGCCCCCCGCCCTCCCTACCCTCGCCGAGGTCGTGTCCTGTTCTCCCCCATCACCAGGCTCCGCCCACCCCTTCGCCCAGCCCACCCACCACCGTCTGCGGCCGGCTGTCCGACGGCAGCCAGACGGCCCCCAGTCCCACCAACTCCAGGGGGTCTCTGCAGGGCGTCTCCTTCATGCTGCAGATCGGGCTCACCAGGGAGACCGTGACCCTGGACCCCACAGACATGTCACTGTTGGCGGTCCGAGAGCTCATCTGCTCCATCGTGGATCAGAAGGTAGGACAGGTTGACCAATGGGGGGGGGGGTTCAGCAGGGAGTGTAGGAACTCGCTGTGATCTAAAGGGACCTGCTGCAAACCAGTTTAAAGCACAGAGTCAAGGACAGTCAGAGTGAGAGATGTTAGAAGAGAATGTCTAACCGCCATCATGGTGGAGCAACGACAGGGAACAATCTAGAACTTTGTTTCCTGGTAAATACGGCAGAACCGTGTTCCTCAAACTAACCAAGTGTTGGAACCGGGGGCCAGTAGGACTGAATGCAAACAGCAGCTTCAGGCCCAGAGGTTCCTCAGAGGTTCCTCAGAGGTTCCTCAGAGGAACCTCTGAGGCCCCTCTAAAGTCCCTCTGAGGTTCCTCTGAGGTTGTGAGCAGCTTCAGGGAGGCTGGTGGAGATGAGGCCCAGATCAGGCTGCAGACCTAGACCTAACCCTAACCATTACCAGTTCATCCTAACTGTAACCATTACCAGTTCATCCTAACCCTAACCATTACCAGTTAATTCCTCACCATTAGCAGAGCTTAGATTACCCAGACATTAACCTAAACCCCCTCCTCACCTCACCTTTAACTGTCCTCCCTATTTTGTCCTTCAGCCACTGCAGATGTTATCATCCCATTAAAAGGCCGTTATTACCGACTACATTACAACTGTTGTAAACTGTACGCAAACAAATGTCATTTAGTCTAATTCTCTGCATACGTTCATCAGTCCCATAGAAAGGCTTCAGATTGTGCCTCCTTCCTACTAGAAGGCATCACAGAATGAATCTCAGACTAAAGTCATTTTTAGCCGCAGAATTAACTAACCCATTCATGTGTAATCTGAGCATAAATCTAGTAGTTCCTCCTGTATTGTAAAAAAAAAAAATTGGTTAGCATGTCGCTCATATCGAACAATCAGTTTTTAAACGCCACATTAAAGCCGTGTGACTGAAACCTGTCACTGGAAGCAAAGCTTTAAAAGGCAGTTGTTGTTTTTAAGAAGCTTGTCTGTAAATAAAGTAGATAAAAAGAATAAAGTATTTAAATATAAAGTGAAACTTAAGGTTTTAGATGCGGCCAAAGCGGCTGTTATCAATGATAAGCTGCATGTTATCAGCCATAAGAAACCTACTAGAAGGTTATGGACGAGCGGAATGAAGCCATCCAGTAGGACTGATAACTGCTCATAAAGGTTCATTTAATGGCTGATCACATCCCAAATGGATGCAAAAACGGTAAAACAGGAACAATGGTCCCCATGTCAAAACAATACTCACACAGGTACAGGTATTTCTATCGATATTAAGACTTTACACCAAATTATGTCTGTTTTAGTCACATTGGCCGTTTCTCAACTCACTAGAACGTGAGTACAGACTCGTGTTTTCTCCAAGTCTGTTCTTGACTAGAACCCTGGAAAGTCTGGACTCGGGGAGAACGGGAGCGTACTGATGACATCACCACATTCAAAGCTCGTCTGGAGCTGCATTTCACCTCCTGTTATTAATAGAATATAGAGAATAATAAATTATGACTTTTTTCATGAATGTTTTGCCAAATAAAACAAACCTCCATCAGAGGAGCGGTACTACACACAGCTATGCAGAGAGAGGGCTGCTGCAGACGGGCTAATGTTAGCCCGTCTGCAGCAGCCGGGGCTAACGTTAGCCCGTCTGCTGCAGAATACTACTAGAATTCTGCAGCAGACGGGCTAACGTTAGCCCCGGCTGCTGCAGACCGTTGTTGTGAATTTGACCAATACTAGGGCCGAGGTTAAGCACAAAAGAATGCACAAGTACACAGACTGAGACCCGGCCTGTGTTTATGCACAATGCTGACCTTTACCCTGACCTTTACCCTGACCTTTACCTAAAGTTAATTCACCTCATTCTTCTAAACTGAGGCTGTGTCTGAACGTCCACCCTAACCCCTAGTCCCTCCATCACTATATAGAGCGGGGACTTTAAAGTGAACTTTATAGTGAACTCAGTTAACTGACCATTCAGACAGATTATCACTACTTTTCGCTCCTCCGTTGGTCACATGACCCGCCTCCAACACACGGTGCCTGCACCATCTTGTGCAGGCCGACGTGACAGAAAATCCTAAAATGCTTTGGGAGGAGAGCTCTCCACGCAAAGCATTCTGGGATATATCTGTTTGTCTAGTGACCATGGATGATCACTACTTTTCAAGGTGCATTGTGGGAAATTACGAGTCCACTACTTTTTCATCCAGTAGACATTCAGACGCTTGTCTAAAATGGCGTTACCTGTAAACAGTGCCCTATATAGCGGTTAGGGCGGACGTTCAGACACAGCCTGACTCTATATTTAAAATGGAGGTCTGCCACATTAGGACCAGGCTTTGGTCCCCATAAGGCCTGTTAGTCCTCAGAAGATTAGTAAATAAACCACGGATGGTCCTAAATAGGTCACATAAACACACACAGTCTCGTTCAAACAGTTTCTCTCCAAACTTCTCCTCTAATTTAAAGTTGAACGATTTTCAGATATTGATCATCAGATCTAGGAGCTGATTGGCTGTCTGGACGTCCCAGAACCAATCAGTTTATAGACGTTAGGATTGGTTCCAATCAAGCTGATTGGTCGTCTGCAGGTCAGAAATCCTCCCAGTCTTTTTTTTTCACAGTCTCTCAGCTGTTGCTGTTTTTACCGTCCCAACACAGGAAGAGGAGTCTCCTCTTAGGGAATGTCACTTCCTGCTTGCTGCAGCGTCAGCGCTCTGCACTTCCTGTTTCACAGATGCTTGATGTTTTTGAGGAGCCGACGGCGGATTGGTCGATGCCGCTCCACCTACTGCCTTCTTGTTACCATTAAATTAGTGTTGTTCAGCTTGTTTCAATAAATTATTTCTCTTTTTCTTGTTATTAAATCTTATATCTACTTTTTTTATTTATACCTGGAGATTCTTTAGGCTGATATTTCTTTTCCTTCCTCCATTAAATATTTAAAAATGATACCAAACTTAATTTAAACAAAAATAAACCTTTAATTACAAATTGAGCTAGACATTAACAATAGATAGCAGATGGCAGGAGGGAGGGGTTACTATATTTGGGCAAAAATGGCCGCTCCCAGACTCAGTGATCGCCACGAAAATTATATATTTTTATTTTTTTACTGATTACCGCTAAATTAATCACTGCAAACGTATTTTACGTATAAATATTGATCCATTGATTATTTCTTGCTAACTGGACTTTTCTTTTAAGAAGAAAAAAGTTCCTGTTCTCCGATAGAATCAGAACTCGGAGCTGATTGGTTGGAACTCTGCTGCAGGCGCCACCTGCTGGTGGTTAACAGTAATGTTTCAGGACCAGAATCCCGTTGATCTTCGGTCCAATCTGATGATCCAGGACCTCTCAGCTGGTTTCTGGTGTTCTGGTCAGAAAAGCTGATCCGGTTCTTTTCATTCCCTCACCTGGTTTAGTTTTCTGTCATTAACCATAAAATTCGCTCTGAGATTCTGGAGCGGCTCGTATTCGGCTTGCAGGCGGAACCAGTCTGCTTGGCAGAACTCTGCGTGTGTTCAGCTCCAGCTGCTGGAGGATCCGTCCCTGAAGACCTGGAATGTTTTCCCGTCTCTTGGAATACTCACTCACTTCTCTGACTTGGGGTTGAAAGTCCAGTTTCAGGAAGTTAGACGCTTCTTGGACTTCCTGCTGGATCAGGATCCTTCCAGCCCGACGTGGTTCTTGGCTCGGCCCCTAAAATGACATCATGACGAGTCTCCTTCCTCCTTTTGTGTTGGGTGATGTCATGCCTCTGGGGCGATGCGTTCAGGGGCAGTGGGAAGCTCCCCCGTTCCATCTGGGACCAAGCCACTCCTACATGACTCCTTGACTGGACGGTTCTGACCCAAACCGTGTCTTGAATATGTATACTCTGAATCAGAACTGCATGAGCCCATTTGATCCAGTTCAGAACCGGTTTTGGTTGAGGCTGCGGTGACTCGTTAAGTCCAAACATAACATGTCATCAGTCCAGTCTAAGCCTTGAACCTGGGTTCTGCTGGGTTCTGGATAAAATGGTTCTGCTTTTGGATGCGGTGGTTCTGGTGTCTGAGGAACATGACGTTTTGGATCAGAAAGCTTTGTGTTCGGGTTAGCTTGAAGACCAGAACAGGTACCACAAATGGTTCTGTCAGAACTCAAGTTAGTTTGAATGACAGAACCAGAACCTTTTTAGGGTTTGGACTCCATGATTCTGGGACATGAAGTTTGGGCCTCTAATTATGGATCAGGTGGTTCTGGATCAGAGGGTTCTGGATTCAGTGGTTTTGGATCAGAGGGTTCTGGGTCAAAGGGTTCTGGATCAGATTGTTTTGGATCAGATGGTTCTGGATCAGATGGTTCTGGATCAAAGGGTTCTGGATCAGATTGTTTTGGATCAGGTGGTTCTGGATCCGGTGGTTTTGGATCGGATGGTTCTGGATCAGGTTATTCTGGATCAGGTGGTTCTGGATCAGATGGTTCTGGATCAGTTGGTTCTGGATCAGGGGGTTCTGGATCAGATGATTCTGGATCAGAGGGTTCGGGATCAGGTGGTTCTTGATCAGGTTATTCTAGATCAGAGGGTTCTGGATCAGATGGTTCTGGATCAGATGATTCTGGATCCAGTGGTTCTAGATCAGGTGGTTCTGAATCAGGTGGTTCTGGATCAGGTGGTTCTGGAACAGGTGGTTCTGGATCAGGTGGTTCTGGATCAGGTGGTTCTGGTTCAGAGGGTTCTGGATTTGGTGGTTCTGGAACAGGTGGTCCTGGTTCAGGTGGTTCTGGATCAGGTGGTTCTGGTTCAGAGGGTTCTGGATTTGGTGGTTCTGGAACAGGTGGTCCTGGATTAGTTCAGGGACCAGAAATGGACCTTTTCCAGGAGAAGCTGAGATTAAACCTTTCAGATCGGAGTCCTCCATGATTGAGCATCGCTGCAGCATCCCTCTCTGTCACCATGGTGACGGGACAGACGCTGCTCTCCTCTGTGCTGGTTACCATGGTAACCAAGGACAGGTGGTGCTCCAGGTCCAGTTAAAGAGAGAGATCCACGTGACAGAGCTCCAATGGAGCGGTTCTGATGTTCTGTTCTGGGTCTGATTCAGAGAGAACCTTGAGGTTCTGGAAAACCCGAATGCTGCAGGGCTGATCTGAACCAGAACCTTCAGTCTGAGGGTTCTGTTTCCACCAAACCAGGAGCAGAAACGGTCCGATCCGGTTCTTCTAAAAGGACGGATGGACGGAGAGGAAAACGGAACTCCTGATGTTTTCCAGCTGAGAGGGAATCCAGCTGGAAGCGTTGAGGTCGGGTTAAAGCCGGTTTCTGTGAATGAATTAAATCTCGGTTCCTCAATGAACAGAACATCAGAGTTTCCGTTTAATCCATTAATTACGGCCTCTTATGAAACACTCGGATCTAACGGCCATTAACGGCAGGTTTTATCTCCTAAAATCCTGGATTATCTGTCCAAACTGCTCTCCTTGTCTCTGTAAAACCCTGGAAGTTGGTCCATCGGTCTCAGCAGCTGTCCGACCCAGAAAAACCGCCGACCCCATCTGAACCTGTTGAAAAAGGTTCTTTGAAGCGTCTGGCTGCGGGACAGGAAGCTGGTCAGATGGAGCTCCGTCCAGGACCAACCTGGTGGAGGCGTCTGGAGACCTGAAACCTGGAGGTCCACCTTCCAGCTAGAGAAGCACCCAGAGATACAATGGGCGGCTCTGAACGGTCTAGTCAAAGTCTAGAACTGAATCAGCCAAGTGGATAAT